>NW_013670743.1:0-10934 GCF_000517525.1 Limulus polyphemus | reverse complement strand
TGTAGTTTGATTTGCCGCTTCTTGTTTCCATTTATTTTTTTTTATATCCCACTCTCTGACACCAGTTTGTTACGTCACCTTTTGTTAATTAACTTTCCGTAACTTCGTTCCAATGAAACATTAGCGACACAAGTCCTCACTTAATAAAACTGGTTTATTCTTTCTGAATATAACTTTACCGATACACTCAACTTCAACAGTTGCACTATAACAAACTATAATTCACGTATCACAAGCTAGACTTCAACAATACGTCTCTCTCTGACTGCAGTTCAATTACTCATTACCTACACACACATTGTCCCGTCACATTGTGACCATCTTTTATATACCAGACTACCCTATATCTAGTAAATGCTAGGGCATTCACCAAGGTACAGGATAGTTCTAGAAACGTGGCGTGACACTAGTCATGTGACCTCGCTGACGCAACAATATCTTGCTCATAACCTGACTTCAAAGTATCCTGTGTCATTAGCTCATTGGGATGTCTGTATGCCCTATGCAACCTGTTGCCTATCTCCTGTTAGTTATGGCCAAACAGTATGACATAGTCTCAGCTGAGTTAAACTGTGTATATGCATAAGGATTGTGTTATGCATTTCTCATTTTCTATATTCTTGCACTAAACTGTGTGCTAAATGCTGAAAATCTGCAGTTTCTTGCAGTTTGTCATAAGCTCTAATGTAACGCTTAGCTTCTCCTGCCATTCTTAATCTCAGAATATATGCTATTTGAGCATCTGTCCACCCTGAAATTCTAGCAACTTCATATACTGCATCTATAAAACTCTTGATATTCTCATCAAATTTACCACAAAATAATGGTATAGTGGCCATTAAATGTGTAGTGCTGCATGGACCTGCTGGTGTGGGTTGAACTGCTACAGCTTCAAAATTTATGTCAGCCCTTCTACCAGCTCGTGGTTATGCACTCTCTTCTGTCATAGAGTCTATGCCAACAGTAGACATGTCTTCTTACTTATGCAACTTACGTCAATTTACACTACCTAAACTACTTATTTTTACTCTTTCTTTATTCCTACCAACCTATTGTTGGTTACCCAAAAAATCCTGTCAACTGTGCCAATTTGTAATGAGAAGCCACACAGGCTAGTCATTTGGATTTAACTTTAACACCAATTATGAATAGATTTATTTAAATACAGGTATGCATTTGCGAGCGAAGTACAGGAACTTTATGGTTAGAATGAAGTATTGACTTAGAGACTGAGATTCAAAATGCATCCAATACTTTAATACAAACTATTGAAATATTCATTTACATTTAAATCTTTATTACCAATAGAATCTTGAAAAGCTTTTATGTTAAAGGTTTCAAAGAATCATTCTGAGCAAGTAACAGTTCATTCATCAAACCTTCAATAATATTCATTAAATCTCTCACTACAGCAAATAGATTATCGATAAAAACATTATGTGAGACATGCTCAGACATAATTTAATTTAAGAGTTCTCCTTAACATTGTACATTTTAAATCAATTTCTAACTATGCTGTTTGACCAAAAAGGGTAGCAATAATTACTTACATAGAAGTTAATAATGGTTGGAGATGGCTTGAATGGGTAACGAAGAAAAACTTTAATGTAAGTTTAACATAACAGCAAATGTACAACGTTTCGACAAGATTTTGTCATCATCAGGTACAAGTAATGGATTCTGTAGCCATGGAATATTCATTGAAGAACTGAATTTTGGTCCAAAACATAACTATTTATCCATATTTTTGTGTGTTCTATGAGAATTCAACCAGCTCTACATGGTTACTTTGCAAGTAGGTCCTCTGTCAATTCTGTTATTTTATCAATCCAAAACCAAAAGTAATTGTTAATTGGTTATGGTCAAGAGTTGTTAATTGGCAGCCTATTTGCATATATTTCTCCTCGCCTTCCTTCTGATTAAAGTTCCACCAGTGAGTTTTTTTATACAAATCATTTCCTCTATTTATAATCAATAATATAAACTTTCTATAGCCTTTCTCTATACTACGATCACATCTGTTTATGTAAGTAAGATAAACTGCTGGTTTACACTGCAGCTTGGAAAGCATTGCAGTGTTTGTTTAACATATACATTTCTTTCTTTGGTAAATCGTTTCAATGTGGTTTAGATTAGACATCTGCTGGTGGGCATGTATTTTCTTTGCTTGACATGCATGTGTTTCATACATGAATATTCATAAAAATTATATTTTTTGTCCACCAAAGCATTTGTAATTCTCCCAAAATGCCTCAAATACTTCATGCAGTTAATTTAAGAGAGTATAAGGGAAAGCATGGTAAATATTTGAATGATAAGGGCTGTTTTTTTAATGTTTAGTTTAGTGGACAGAATGGCATTGATGGACCAAAAGATCCCTTGTTATCTTTTAATGTTATGTTTACTTTTTTGTGTGTCATGATCTCATGATTGATTTACTTGGTTTTGGTTGCTGAGGCTGACAAATCATAAGTATGCCTCTGTTATAATAATAATATATTTATGTATTCCACAAAATTTACAATTGTTGTACTTTTTAATAAAATTATTCATTACTTCATTTTTTGTATACTAAAATATATTTACACATATTAGGTTTATTCTGTAATAGTTGTTTCTACCAATTAACTCCTTTTTCTTCCAGCCCTTCATTAACATTACAGCTCAAGTTTCCACTTTGTACAACAAAACATTCTGAATCAAACTTCTAAAAACATATATCTTCTTGTTCCACCCTGTTATTATATATATAAAAAAATATACTCTTTCATCAGAGCCATAATAACCTTATCATGTCTGAGAGATTCAAAATTCATAATGTTTAATATTGTGATCAATAAATTTATTTGATTAAGTCTAGCCAAACCATGACAGACCTCTACATTAACATATCATTCAAAATAGAAACGTTTGACAGCCTTGGATGTAGAAATATACATTTAACTGTTTATTTCATTTTTGTATTGGCACTTATGTGCATGGTGCCTGTTTTTGGAAGTGCCTATCTGACATCATTGAAAAAAGGTTTTAGTACTTCAAGAAGATATTAAATTGGGTCATCTTAACCATAACTTGGCAAATTGTCATTTCCCACACTAAAGGTATAAGCACTTCATAAGTAGCATATCTGCAATTTCCATTTCACACATATCTGTTACAGGGGTGGATTGGAAGCCTAAAATGGCCCAGGCAAATGCCCAAAAATCAGGATGATATATGTATAGAAAGAGCGATGTACAATAGGTTAGTCAATATCACTGGGACAGTATAACCAGGTTATCACCCCACTGGCCGAGGCATCACCGGCCCACTGGGATTTTGCCTAGTGTCTCGGCAGCCCAATCTGCCCCTGATCTGTTATCTAGTGTTAGTAATGAACTGTATGTTCACTAGCTTTTATATATAAATTTCAACATCTAGCTCAGATTAACATTTTTGTGTAGAACATTGGTTTAAATATGTAGCTTGTGAACTTGTGAGATACCTGGTTTTCTTTATTTCACTCAGGAATATAAGCCAAGTATTTCTATAGTTCTCTCTCTCTCTCTTAATTTTACTTCTGATTTCTTTAGACTTTCCTCTTGTCAACCCTAGTAGCCATGAGAAGAAATCCAATCAGTGTAGGTAACAAAACACAGTGTTTCTGTTAATAAAAAAGTGTTTCTTTCAAACTACACTTGAGTCTAGTTGTTTACCTTTGTGGTCCATCTACAACATATTTTTTGGTTTAACATTCCTGAAGCTGTATTATTGCTGGGCATCAGTGAACATAGTTGATAATCAAACATGCTTAACTAGATTTCTTACACATCTGTTAAGTAGCTTTCATACTTATATGCTAACAAGTTTCCATATAGTTGTATCTTCCTCTTGTTAAAAGTGCTTTTTTTACTCTAGCGGCTCAGTGTGGGGCTTGCCATTGTTACTGATCCTGACCATGAAGCAAGGAATGGAGTGCTACATATAATTGATCGTGTTTTGCTTCCAACACAGAACACTGTTGGCACACTTCTTCTTTCACAATCCAATGTCAGGTTTGTAAGCTACATTAACAAAATTATTCTTGTGTATTGGTTCTATATATCCTGTATCGTAACAACAGTAGATTATTTTTTGTAATGATGCAATCTACCCAAGTACTCTTGGTACAATAATTATATAAAAATTACATTGAAGGTTATAGATGTTTATAGTGTTCATTTAATGATAATTAATTTATAACATATATCAATAATCTTTTCATTAATAAAGCAAAATAATAATAAAAACTGGCAATAATTATATTAATGAAAGTTATTTGTGATTTATTATGTTATGTGGAATTACATGGGAAGTAGTTGTATTTAATAATACTGAACTGAATTTACCAACAATTAGGTGAATAAAGAATATTTATGTTCCCTTATAATGTATGTTTCATAGTCATGTTGTTTTTCTCTAGCATCTTTACTAGTTTGCTGAACAGTACAAATTCTAGCCTACTTGAGGTGTTAGATGATCCAAATACTATTACTACCCTTTTTGTTCCTGAGGACTCCAGCTTTGAATACCTAGCATCTGGACTAATAGAAAGACTACAAGCTGAACCAGAAATCCTTGAAATGGTATTAAAACTTCTGTTACATGCATCCGAAATTGTGCTTAGTAAAAAATTACTTTTGTTAACATTATGTTTACCATGATGAAAGATATTGCATTAAACTAAAACAGAATAAATAAGTGTGATTCCAAATGAAGGAAAAGGGGGTTTATGTTATACATGCTATGGGTCTTGTTTTAAAATATATAAATCTAATAGAAATTGAAAACGTTTTGAAAACATAAACATTATTCAGACTTTGTATTCATTGTTTAGTGCATACCAAGACAAAGTACAAATTAAAATATTAAAGTGCACCTGTGGCCATGAAGTGCTTACAGTACCTATACTGTGATGATTTTTAATTAATTTGAAAAACCATTCTATTAAACTGTTCTAATAGTTATCATGAATTTCTAATCAGAAGTGAGCCAACTACATAGATTGAAATTAGAATAATTTAAAATGTAATCTTTTAAATTAGTGAAGACAATTCCATATAAAAAACAACTAGAAAATGACCCCAAAATTAACACTATAAGGATTATAATGCATTGAATCATCAGTTTTTAGCCATAATCTAAATTGAGAATAACAGGTTGTATTAAGATTATATGAAAGCTTAGTTCTTTTGATTTGGAAATAATACTTTGAAGGTGAAGCTTTGAGGTTAATAAAGCTAAAACAACTAATCTGTAAAAGTTGTTAGTTTCATTTTAAATAAGTAATCAAGATTTTAAAAAAACTATTGGTTGTACTCTGGGGTCTGCTGATGGTGGTCAGTGGAAGTGGTGCCAACCAGTACAAGTCAAGATTTTTGACACTCTTGCATTTAAAGTAATGCTTAAATAAGAAAAAAAGGATAACTATATATTTTGTACATAATGTATTACATATATAAGAAATACTTGTTCATGAAAAAATCTGTATTGTTCTGCTAGCAAGCAAGCTATTTTATATTATCATATCTCTGTAAGAGGGTGAATAAAGTAGTAGTACATACTTTCATCACATACTAAAGGAGATTATTTGTTTTTCATGAGGGGACTTGCTTAGATCTTTAATGATTTCCTAATTTGTTTTGGATCAGCATTTATATTGAAATTTTGCTCAAGTGTTGAGACATGGCCATCTGTTGAAAGTAAGTTTAAAATCTTTATCAAGCTGTACATGAAGATGCAAATGATTGTATGTGATTATATCCAGAACATTCATGTACAATACTTGAAACTGTTTTGTTCATAGAAATTAACTTTTTCTTCAGTAATTTATTCTTACTATCTTACTATGTACTTTTTGCTATATGATAACTATTTGGGTCAATACACTAGGATCATTAGTATAACACCCTTTTTTATGGCAGACATTGCACATTATTGCTTTAATAATACAAACTGAGAGGTCACAATGTGAACTTCTTTCTACAAATAATCACTATAATACATGTAATATAGTGACTGGTCTCAATTTCAAGATAATGAAGTTCATAGTCTACAGCTGGTAAAAAGTTATCTGTAATTTGTGTAAAATGAATTGATTTTTTATGTCCTAAAATATATTCTTAAGTTACATTTTAATGATCACACTAGAAACCAGACTAACATGTTTTAAACAGAGTTGTTTGATCTAAAATAGTACAAAAGTACAAACAGGCCTTCATATTTATAACAAAATGTCATTGCTGGTTATTGCTGTTGTTTTTTTTAGCTCAAAGTTACACAAAGAGCTATCTGCACTATGTCCATGGTGGGGAATTGAATCCTGGATTTTACTGTTGTAGGCCTGGAGACTTTCTGCTGACCCACCAGCAGATACAAGTCATTGCTTATTTCACTTTTGTAAATTTTTTTTATTTCAGTCTGATAGAAAAGTATATTAAGCTATCTTAAGCCCTGAGTATTAGTATGTGTTGCTAAATAAAGTGTAGTTAGCTTAGCTTTTTCAAAAATTTTACCTGAGAATATTAAAGTTGAATATAGTGTTTTTTACAACAGCAACACATTCTTTTATAATGGGTAAAATCAATAATTAATAAAGAAAGAACTGTCATCTCAGTCTTAGATTCTTGAGAAGCTAACCTTAATGTTTTATATTTTATTTTGAATAAAAAAAATCCTCTTTGAAATAGTACCTTTTATCATGTTCCAGATTCTGAAAAATCATTTTGTGTCAGACCTGGTCATTAGTGGTGGTTTGGAACCTCTTCTGTTTTATCAATACAACACTTGGAATGACCGCTTTATTACAATTCGAGAAGAAGAATCAGGATCTCTAACTGTGGCAAATCAAGCAGAGGTAACAGAGAAAGACATAGCAGCACGAAATGGAGTAATCCATAAAATATCACGCTTAATCCAATTTTCCTAATCTGCACTGTATTTTGAGTCTCTGATGTTTTTTCAAGATTACTGTAAAGGAACAAAAATGTTTAAAAAGAGTTATTTTTTAACATAAGGAAAACATAGCTTATAAAGAAAATGACTTCCTCAGATTTATTCATTTAAAATTGACTGCTTGGCTTTTATAAATGTTATTGAATTATTTTATACTACTGTGTGATGTCCAGAAGACACATTAATAATACATGTTTTAGAGCATGTTAGGTAGTCACAGAAGTCAACTCTCTCTCTCTCTCTCTCTCTTATACTCTGTAGCAAAAGCTGAAGAACCATATTATACAAGTTCTTCATTATATATGTAAGTTAACACATCAAGCTTTTGGAATTTTTCTTACATGTGCTTAACATGTTTCAGTTAATCATTATCATTGTAATATTAATTTACAAAATGTGAAACTGCATATTACTTGCTTTTATACTCACTACATGTGCTTCATTTAAATATACTAAAATAATCACAGGCAGATTCCTTCATTTAATTACCAAGTATCCTATGGTTAAAAAACCTGTATTATGCTTTAAATTACTTAGTATTCAATAGTTTTTCTCATGATCTAACTTCATTTTATTCTACATGTTCCAACATTGAAGTTGTTGTACATCTAGAATTAAATGTTTTGCTAGAGCTATTTCAGATACAATATTATAACAACAGAAACATTTACTTCCTTGAACAGATTTTTGTACAATAATATTGATAAACCAATGGTTTTATTTCATTAAGGTTAGCAAGTCAGTGGTTTGTGGGTAAAATGTTTTGATTTCTTAAAATAATTAAACCAAGTGCTGTGTTTATATATTTTTAGACTTTATGTAAAGCAGCAAAGCTATACCTTTAAGCTAGACTTTATGTTACATTTGACAGTTTCTAATTTACTGCAAACTCAAACTTTACCAGTAGTATTTGACTATTTATGTTTTATTTTTTCTGAGTAAAAGTGTTTTGCTGTGGTAACCTGGCATTCAAATTGAGAAGAAAAAAAAATCAATTTTTTTTTCTCTCATTTATATAGGCAGTTGATAACCACGATTTTCTTCTTAAACTTAGGAAACACTGTGTTTACCTAATACCTGTTTGCTAAGTTCTGTGTCCTGAGTAATTATAATTTTTGTAATATTTGCTAATGTTTGTTTAAGTACACAGAAAAATGTTGAAAGTTTAATAATTTGAAATTGTTATGGAATTTTTTCTGTATTTTAATGCACACAGAATGTATAATTAACATCAGTGCATAATAACTATACTATAAGTGTTCATAAATATTTCTACTTAAAATATTACTTCTCTATCTAAAACACATGTAAGTATGCAAAAGATTGCTATTAATTGAATTTTGGCATGATAAAATTAAAATTCAACATATCAAAAGCTGCTCGTGCTAGTTCAAAATTTGGAAGATTTAGTGGTGAGGTAGTGAACTAAATTCTATTTGATAATTAAAAGTATGTAAGGTGTTTAAAACTTGTAATTAGTCCATTGTAATATACAAGCTTTAATCATTTTAGTGGAAAAGATATACCATTCTTATCTACCAACCCACTTTAATTTGGTAAGATACATTGTAAATAAAGCTTAGCCAAAAAAGCTTCATTTCTTAAGAGAATGGCTAAACCTGGTATGTGCACTTCATTGAATTAATTCAGTCAGTCATATAATAGTTTATCCTTTACTATTGAAATGTGTATTAATTTTGATCTATATTTATATAGTTTAATTCTATCTGAAGAACATCATATATTGGTTTTGAGAATTTCCTTCTGATTTTTGTTTTAATTTTTTAATTACTTGCAGCAAAATATGTTTAGTGTTTAGTCAATTATAAAATCACAGAAAGTCTGTTATCAGTTTATAGTTAACAGTTAGAACCTTCATCCACATTTGTGATAATAAGATCAGTTATTAAAACTTGTGGAAAAAAAATAGTTTATCATTATCTCCCATAAAGCTTTTCACCTTTTATTTCTAATATTTTTTACATGTTATATTTTACTGTAGTGCTTCACAGTAGCCATGGCTAGCTTTGTACTGATGGTCAGTACATCCTAAGTTTAAACTAATACAAAAGCAGTAATATAGGCATTCTTATCATGCTCTGCTTATTTACTGGGAGTTGCTAGGCTATTGTTGAAATTACATATAACCAGAATACCTGACCTGGAAAATTATTAAATTGTAACACTTTGTATTTTGAAAAGCACATGTGTCCTATGCTTTCTGAATGGCATTATATACACACTTCAGTCTATGTAACCAAACACTGATGTGTAGTTATTGCTATTTTCTGGTTTCTTTTATATTTTTGTAAATGTTGAATTACAAGAGTAATTTTCCTTTTCACCTTGACTTAAAAAGGTCTTGGCAAGGGATGAAAAAAAACACCCAAAAAGCCAGGTATTTGCTTAAATTATAATAGAGTTACCATTGGGTTAATAGCATCTTATCAAGTATTAGAGGACTTTTCCTTTACTGATTTTTCAAATGTTTACATGTAACATTTACATAATAAAAAAAAAAACGTGAAATATCTAATAATATGGGTTAGCATGTTTTGAGATGTATCCTTTTAAATAATAAACAAGTTTGTTGCATTAAATCTTGTTTTTCCAAAGTTTAATATTCTGGTAAATATCTGTTTGTTTACACACTACTGTTTAACAGAAAAAGACAGATAATATGTTTTTTTATTGTTATTAGTTGTAAATTTCGAGTTCATGTTGTTTCCTTAGTCGTGATGACAGTTTCTTTAACCTGTCCTGAAAATATATCTTGTTCAGAATTTTTACCATTAACTTAGTGCCAATATGTTATGATGCATCATCTTTTTTTTTATTCAGATTTTCAGGGTTAGAGAAATGTTAACAAAAACATTTAGCAATGTTACGTCTCCGTTTGTTAATTAACTTTCCGTAACTTCGTTCCGACGAAACTTTAGCGACACAAGTCCTTACTTAATAAAACTGGTTTATTCTTTCCGAATATAACTTTACGATACACTTAATTTCAACAATCACGCTAAAAAAAACGCTATAACAACGAACGTTAACTTCAACAATACGTCTCTCTCTGACTGCAGTTCAATTACTCATTACCTACACACTCAATATTGTCCCGTCACGTTGTCACCCTCTTTTATATACCAGACTACCCTATATCTAGTAAATGCTAGAGCATTCACCAAGGTACAGGATAGTTCTAGAAACGTGGCGTGACACTAGTCATGTGACTTCGCTGACGTAACACTGCCCCTTCCTTAGTATTGTTCGTCCCGAACAATAACCACATACAATAAACCAATAACAATTAACAATAACTTAATTAGATTGTACAGAATTACAAACACAAAATTACAATTCAACAAAGTCTCTTAATTTTACGGGACGTATCTTCTTCCGTACTGGTCTCCGTCTTGTTGGCTTCTGCTTCAAGTGAGGTTCATCTGCTTCATCAGGAAATGTCCTACCATCGGTAACAGTCACATCAGTGGTAGTAACTTCATCAAGAGCTTCACCGTTTCCCTTCTCAAAACTGAGTAGAGTTTCTTCTTCGACGGTGGCTTCTTCAGGTGGCACATCTTCAGCAGCGTCATTTGTTCCTTTGTTCACTTCGTCCCAACTGAAATGTCCTGGACCGTGATAACGCCAAAGCCTGTTGGCATGCACCACTTTTGGATTACCTCGCCGACCACATTTTACCCAGAAAGTCACGCCTGAGAGACGATCGAATATGTCATATGGGCCTTCCCATGGAGAAGACAACTTAGGAGACTTCTCTTTGGTCTTCCTGGGATTATACAACCACACCTTGTCTCCTAGGTTCAAAGCTGACTTCAGTAGATCTCTTATCATAAGTTAACTTCTATCGAATCAGCAGACGTTTTCAACTTTAAATGCACTTGATGGTGGATATCATCCATCCTTTCCGATAACACTTTCACAAACTCTGACATATTCGCAGG
>NW_013670742.1:29873-70022 GCF_000517525.1 Limulus polyphemus | reverse complement strand
TCATCCAAGCAGTGTGCTGTTGCTAGTGGTAGGGCAAATAGGATTTTAGGTTGTATCTACAGAAATATTGAATACAAGTCTAAAGAGGTTCTTATTTCATTGTACAGATCACTGGTTAGGCCACATTTGGAATATTGTGTTCAGCCTTGGGCTCCTTACCTTAGGAAAGATATGGAATTATTGGAAAGGGGTTCAGAGAAGGGTTACTAGAATGGTGTCTGGGATGGAGGGTTGTCATATGAGGAGAGACTGAAATCTCTCAAATTGTTTTCTCTTGAAACAAAGAAGAGTTAGAGGGGATCTGATTGAGGTGTTTATGATTGTAAAAGGAATTGATAGTATTGATGCATCATCTTTTTTCATATTTAACAATGAGAATAGTAGGACTAGAGGATACAAATTTTGGTAAAGTAGGAGACATCTTCAGTTAAGACAGTTTCATTTTTCTAACAGGGTGGTTTGCCTTCAGATGTTGGAGAGGCAGTAAATTTAACTGAGTTTAAGAAAAAGCTTGATAAGTATATGAATAAGGTCTGGCTTTAAGATTTTTTAAAAATTATTTTAATTTAGTTTAGAGGATGGAACAGCTGAGATGGACCAATACGTCCCATGTTGTCTCCAAACATTATATGTTTTATACAGTGCTTGAGAGCCTCCCCTCCCAGAATGCACCATTTCATTTCAACAGTAGTTAAAAGTTAACTTAAAACAATGTACCTGTACTGGTGTTTTTTCAGTCAATGAAAACTAAAAAAAAAAAAGGCAAAACAAGAAAGTAAAACAAGTTAATAATTTAGAAACTAAAGAAATGTCAAAAACTAAAAACTAGTGACACTGAAAGCTATGGTTCCTTTTTGAGACATTTTTCAATATTTTATTCACTGTTACTATAAAAATCTAATCAGCTGATCATACAGTGCTGTAGGTATGTGCTACAATGGTGTAAATAATAACTTGTTGCTCTTTGGTGTGACATAGCAAGATAAAAATGAAATCTATATTGTACGGATTGGTCATTTGTTTCATCAACTGCGTGCATTAGTTCATTTAAAATAATTGGATTGTATATTTACTTATTTACTCCTTTTACATTCAGTGTTCATCAGTTGTAATGGGAAATGTAAAACGAATCACATCTAAGGAAAATGTTGCACACACACAGTAAAGTGACAAAAATATCCAATGTTTCATTTTGTCTTATGTTCAAGCAGGTGAGTTTGCTGTTGCAACATTCCAGAATGAGGTGATGCACATATTCTTTGATACATTTTCACGTGTGTGTGGTCAAATTCAGACATAGATTAGTCTAAAAAGATTTAATGCTGTTCCAGCTACCAAAATAAGTGCCAGAAGGGTGTTCTGGTCTGTTGATTTTATAACATGACCTATATTACTAGAGAAAATGTATATTTTTATGTAAAATATGTTTCACAGAATGTTTAAGCAATAGATGAGACTGATTTTAATAAATAATTATTAAAACTTTTCAACTCATGTCTATGCATAAAACACAGCTGCCAATCCTTTAAACTAGAGAAAGTGTGAGAAACTTAATTACTTATTGATATAGTTTAATGTGTGTGGTCAAATTAGAACACAGTTTGTTATAAAAATATTATTATTCATTATCAAAAAGGGTTATCTGAGCTAGCCATCCCTAATTTAGCAGTGTATAACTAGAGGGAAGGCAGCTAGTCATCACCACCCACCGGTAACTCTTGGGTTACTCTTTTACCAACGAATATTGGGATTGACCGACACATTATAATGCCCCCACGACTAAAAGGGCAGGCATGTTTGGTGGGACAGGGATTTGAACCCGCGACCTCAGATTACCAGTCGAGTGCCCTAACCACCTGGCCATCAAAAAGGTTCCATAAAGTACAGAAAGGCTATTCTGGTTATCAGAATAAGTGCTGGAACAGCATTCCACTATGATTTGAACGAAGCGATGATCTTATAACGTGGTTATAATATTCGAGAAAATGTAGATTTCTAAGAATGACATGTATTATGTAATCCTGTTTGAATAACAACAAATGGGGCTGATTTTAATAAATAATTTTTTAATTTTTCAATCAGGTCTGTGAATAAAATATTACAGCTGAAAATTCTTGAAACTAGAGAAAATTTGAGAATCTTGAATTACTTATTGAAGTATTTTTCCAGTTGAAAAGTAAAAGAATAATAACAAAAAACACATACAAAATGACATTTTATATATTTATATATATATGTATATTTATACATTTGACATACTTGTGCCATACACTGGACAATTGAGCATTTTTGTAGCTGTAGAAGAAACACCATAAAATACCAAAATAGCTTTACAAACTATACAAATAGGTATAAACATACCAGCTACTTACTCACTATGAAGAACAAACACAAAATCCATCAACAAACATTGACTAGCATGAAAAGTTTATTTTAAGTATAATCTTTTTGGAGAAGAATATTTAATTTTTTTACTTCAGAGAGTGGATTACCCACTAAATCAAATAATTATTGATAAAAGACGACTTCACCAAAATGCAGCTATGTCTCAGAAAGCCCAGCTTAAATTTCATATTTATCAAAATACAGTCTCGCAGCATTTTTTACAAGTATATCTTCTTTAACAAGTACATTTGAAATAGAAGGTCAAAATGCAACTCTTCCTATGTAACTCTATAATGAGCAAAGAAAATCTCGATATCATTTGATATTTCTTTCCAAATGCATTTTCGAATTACTGGTGAGTCAGGGAAAAACAAAAAGAAAACCTTAGCAAGAATAGTAAGTTAAAACATGATATAAACCATGAATGGTTCTGATATGACAGTGATATTGATTTATGTGTCACATGGTTCAAGTTAACAAATCACATATTACTACACATGTACCATGCTAGGCGAAGTTCTGTATTACTACATAACACGTGTCAATTTAGGATTTTGTTATATGATACTATGAAAACTGTTGTATATGATATAAGGGTAAAGTTCGATATTAGTATGAAACATGTGCTGAGTGATACAAGAGTATATATTATTATTATTATACAACTTGCATGCCATGTGACCCAATATGTAGGTATTTATTATTACATAACACTGTGCCTTGTAGTAAAAGGGTGTAATTATATATAATTTATATTATGATATGAAAAATGGTGTTCCTACTCTAACCTCTCATGAACACACCAAAACATTATGAAAACGCAGCATTTTACATAATCATATCTAAACCACAAGCTGTTTGTTAATAAACCAGTACATTTGTTTTCTTGGGAAGTAAACTGTATATATAAAAAGATCAACTTCATGTGGTTTATATAAATGTTTTTCATTCAATGTAGTATTGACAAATATACTACATGTTCAAACTCCCAAGTGCATTTCAATATATTTTTTACCTTCTATATCTAACAAATATGTAAACTTTTCAAACATTCTGAATATAAATTCATCTTTACTCACACTTGTCAAGATTAACAGCTCAAATCTGTAACTAACAACAGATTCAACATGAAAACAGTAGGTTTTAACATTAATTTATTTTCCAATTTAATTTTAATTTCTATAATGCTTCAGGAACTGGCCTTACATATATATACCTTTAAATTAACAAATGTGGAGGGACTTATGCAAATAATTTTCCAACAAAAACATAAACCAAAATTAAAGATCAAAATTTGATATTTTTAATGTTTGTTAATACTT
The DNA here is from genome assembly GCF_000517525.1 of Limulus polyphemus. Lineage (NCBI taxonomy): Eukaryota > Metazoa > Arthropoda > Merostomata > Xiphosura > Limulidae > Limulus > Limulus polyphemus. Next base: position 66,315 of record NW_013670742.1, on the reverse strand, counting down.
TGCAATTCAAATAGGCTGCTAATATCTTTACTTGTATGTAAAGTAAGAGTAACTCCAATTTGATACGAATAGTTTGATGTCCTTTTTTGAAGAATAATGTCCAGAAAAGCCCCGTTTCGATTACAAAACAAAATCACATCATAGTTTAGTAGTGTATTTGAGAAATTTGATGAGTTAGGAAATAAACAATGTTTATTTCTCATTTGAATAATCAATAAAAATATATTTTTTAATTCTTCAATAATAAACTTCACTTTTCTTAAAGGTCTGATTCACATTCAAAAACATCTCCTAGTATTCAAAAACATCTGTTAGTATCATGTTAGAAGATAGTAGTGTTTGTTTATCACACACACACAAAAACAACAATAACAGACTTTGAAGAAAGAGCAGACTACAGAGTAAATTCTGTATCATACATCCATGACCATAGATTAATCCTGAACAATAATTATTGGTTTTAAATAGAAAGAATATAATATTTTATGTCACTAGAATATTCAATATTAGGTTTTCCATATGAATTCAAAAATTAATCAGAGTCCAAAGAATTCTTATTCATAAAACCACAAATTATATATTTTGAACACCTAGTGAAAGAACACTTCAGTGTTAGATGTGAATTGTGATATATCCATGTCGGGTCACTTAGCGGTAAAGGTAATTTTACATAAAGCTCTGATGTGTTCTTGTCTTGTGAATTCACATGTAAGATCCATAGCTTTCTTATTTAGTTACTTTACCAGTAATATTTAGTTTAAGTATAGAATTTTACACATTAATATCCAGTTTATTCCATAGAAATAGTCATTATAGACACAAAAATTTAAATGCCCCTGTCTGGTCTTCTAGTGTTGATCATAAGTCTTTGGTATAAAACTAGACATGTCCTATTGTAGGCACAACAAGTGGTAAAGGTCATTAGACCTTTCCTGGATAATCCAGTAACATAAATTGGTGTATCCTTGCTTGCTCAGTGTAATAATAAGTTGTTTTTACACCCAAACTTTAATATGTTCTCATCTAATCACAACATTTTAGATACGAGTGACACTAACAGGTTCTATTCTGATTACTCCAGTGTTGATACCCATATTAGATATAATGTCTAGTTACTTCAGTGTCTTAACCAATTTAAATATAGCCACTGACAAGTCCTAGTTACTTTAATGGTATTGATTAATTTAGATATGACCCCAGACAAGTACTTGTATGGTTATTTCAGCTGCAATAGGCTGTTTAGATACAAGATATGACAAACTTTTTATGGGTAATTCATTTATAACAATCAAGTAAACAATGTCTGATCGATGGTGTTTATAGTCTGATCCAGTGTGAAATATGAAGTGACCTTGTCTACTGTCTTGTCTGATCCAAATTACAAGTCAACTTGGCACTAAACATGTTGGTTCAAAAGACCTCTCTTCAAACACAAGATTCATGGCACTTGCTAACAAGAAAACTAGACACCAAACAATATAAATGTATAAAAGAAATGACAGGATCATTTCTATAACAGTTTAAATTGTTTTTCTGTTGATTAAAAGAAAATAATCTTGCTTGGCTAATGCTTTGACACATGAGATCTTTCTATCTAATTCAACTGTCAAAAACAGATCAAACATAAAGCCCTAGAGCATTGTAAAAGTCTTGGAAACAGACAAGCAACTGGGAAAAACTTGGTCTTTTCTCTGAAGCAGCAGCCCAGCTAAAGGCCATCAATGTGTACCTATAATTAAAAAGTGAAAGCATTAACATGAGGAGTTTCTTTAACCCGATCAAAACACAATACTTACTTCAACAGATTTTACATTTTGTACAATATCCACTTTACAAACGTCAGTGTCAAAGGAAGCACCTTGCATTGAGCTAGAATAGTATACATCATATTTTTTTATGATAGAATAATTTCACTTGCCAAGCCTTTTCTCAGTTTTTATTCTCTTGAAGGAATCAATATTCTTTACATTGACATATTATTTTTCTCAACAATAATTAGCTGTGTTCCTTTTGTACAGATCATTATCAAACAACTAAACATTACTTATCAACGCTATTATGCAATTAGAGCACTACTAACATCTCATACTAAATACTGTCATAAATTTTACTAGTTGCACTTTTCACAAAAATTTGAATAAAACGAAATTACACAAAAATATTTGAAGCAAATATTCATGATATATAGAATTGTAGTAGGCTTAAAAAGTAGTTAGAAAGACATTCAATAAACCCAATAATCCCAAAGCTTTGGGATTGTGGATTTCATCCCTGACAAAAGTAAGCTCACTGTATGAAAGTAATCATATTATCAGATGCCTTAAAATTATTTTTAGGAAATGTTAAATTTTCTATTTTTGCTGAAAAAGAACAACAAGTTACTTATTGGTATCAAAACAGATGTTCAAATGTTTGGAAAAAAATAATTATCCACAATAACTATTCTGTGTGGTTGTTAACCCCCTTTCATGATCTGCCCAAGATAACCGAGATGCCCTCTAAGTTTTAAAAAATATTTGCCCGAGTTAACTCGGGCAAATGATTTCTTTCTGTATTTTTAATTACTTACATGAATCTATTTGCATGTTTTCATGTATTACAGTAAACTATCAAAAGGGAAAATAAAACAAATTGCTTTTTTTAGTTCATTTCCAAAGAAAACCTAACATGGAAGGGATTAATAACTATAGTTCTAAAATTCTTAAGTTCATATAAACTGGTTTTCATATATACAACATATTTGCTGAGTTTTGAAATGTTATGTTCCATATTCATAATTAATGATTTGTTGTGTAGGAATTCGTATCCTGGAGTTTTTTTTTACACTAACTCTGTGATTAGTACTTCTACAAGCCAGGTTTTCTTTTAGCCTTTTATATTCAACAATAAAATAGTCGCATAGCAGACTGCATACGTAATAAAACTTACCAAAACATATATTAAAGTTTATTATTTCAGATTTTTATCATGTTTATCACAATGTCTAGTAAGTTGGTTAGCACAGACTGCCATCTAATGGCATAATTGATTTAAACACAAGTGAAATACACCGGACTTGGTTTTTCTTATTTCTCCTATGCAATGCAAAAAAGATAATGGTTCCTGCTTGATACATTTATGGAAAAAAGAATACAAGATAATAAAACCATTAGAATGTTCTGTGAAAATTTCCAAAATGTTTACAAGCTTCTGCTTCCAAACATAAGTGGTCATTCTACATGTATCCAGCTGATTATACAGAGAAGCAGTAATAATTTAAAAGAATTGAGTAAGGTTTATGCTGTGGATAACCAACTAGTGCCAGCTGAGAACATTTCCATAACTCTGAGTTGGCACAAAACCTCACTCTTAAAAACATAAATGAAAAAGGTTAAAGTATAAATTTTCTTTTACATTATATTGACAGGTGATCAGTGCTGAATGACAATAAATATTCACAGATATGGAATGCACTATTCTGGGGCAAAATTTTAGCACACACACACACACACACAAAATTTCTAAGCCTAATTTGTTAAATACTTTAAATATTTCACAACTACCAACTATTTTGATATGGATGTCCAAATTAAAGTTTAGTTTAAGTATCACCTGAAATTATAACCAGTCGTCCAAGAGCTTTATTACATGTTACTATTCATATTCACTATATTTATATTAAGTCTTTCCAAATAACATCCTTTCTATTGTTTCAATTGGGCATTCAAACAGAATCATTGTATAGATGAAATATTTCTATGTATAGTAGAGGCTACAGGCAATGATCATTCCTCTCATAGCTTACTCAGGTCAGAGACCTACTTTATGAACAAGAGACTCATTGGCCTATTGGATATACGTCTTGCATATTACATAAACTTCCTAGTGCCAGTGGAGCTGGGGTTAACTTAGTTCAGACTTAGGGATAATAAGGCTGTGTGCAGGGCTACTGTGGAATGTATAGGTAAACATACTTGCACTTTCTAGCTTTTCTTCTTTATCAAGGCCTGATCTGTGTTTGTAATGATACCTCCTGGTTGAACTTTCATATTAATCGTACTCTCCAAGATTTATAGGTATTTCTTAACAGTTAACAGACACTGTTTCAGTAAAGAGAATCAGTACATAAAACAAATTGATTAAATATTGCTTTTGGTACATGATGCATTAACACCAAGTAACCACACTCATAACCCACTCGGTGCTTAACATTTTGAACGACTCAGATGCATACTTGTGAGTATGTAAATGATACTACAAGTATGAGGATCTAAGTTCATCTTCTGCATAAGACAGTCTTTCACTTGTACATCCCACTGTCTCATATATAGTTTAATATGCAAATGTTGTGGAATGGTGTATGTTGGAGAAAGAAACCACTTCCTCATGGATAAAACCCAGGAACATCTTAATGTCATAAAAAGACAAAATGAAGACAATCCTTGTGGAAGCTACTTTAATAATGTAGAACATGACATTAGTGATTTCTCTGTAGTAGAACTGAAGTATGCACCTTCCAATGTCATATAAAAGAGAACACCTTAAAAACTGACTTATTCATAGTTTAGGTACTCTTCACCAAAACAGCTTAAATTAATGCTTTTTCCTTCCTATAATTTTAACACACACTTTACTATATTGACTGTTATTTAGACATTTTATAATACCATTCATTTTATCGTAATTTAATTATTTTTCTCATTCATTAAATCACAAAACTTTTAAGTAACCGAATACTGTTGTACTGTACGTGTCTTGTTATACTGTTTACTATATCACACATTATAGTTTAAACCTTGGGCTGTTTTATCCACAATTTATCATAAAGTTTGAACCTCCAATAACCTACTGTTAATTTTGATGTTTAAGTATACTAACAAATATATCTTTTATCACCAATTTTAACTAATTTGTTTTTTTGTATTGAGTGTTTTCTTGACCAGGATAATCACTAAAATGATGAAACACCATGAAGAATATTACTGGTCCCATGTCAGCAGTGGCCTCATGCTAGAACACTGAAACATGGTGATCATGTAACAGGTGATGCAGAGGCACTTAGCAAGACCACAACATTAGGGTCTCAAAAGCTTCAGTATAACTAATATACTGAAGTGTATTACAGAAAAGTTGTAGCTGAAGAAACTCATGCTCACAACTGAGACTTTTTACATACGTAGCACAGTCACAAGTTATTAGATGCTATATATCACACAATTTAGAGAAAATGCATTTGATGTTTCTGTATCTTATATTCAGAGAATTGTTTGGTAAAATATCATTCTTAAAATAGATAGTTAATTGATGATCACGACATCTTAAGGCCTATGTAATGCAACTGGTTAAACTAATTTCTTCAAACTAGAGCAGCTGTATAGCTGTCCTAGACTGTAACCTTATTATTATACTTCTTTATTTTGTTTTCAAAGACTGGAATCAACAATTAGCACTGAAAGAAATAAGAAAACAAAACAACAATTGAACTTTAAATAGTTCTCTAGTGTAGTAGAAATTAGTAAAATTGAATTATATTTTGTCAGACATGAAGCCTTAATAGTTTGTAACTGACAAATTAGAGACTACTTTTTCTATTACTGTTTATTAATCTAAATATTTGGTTTAATGTGAAAAGGATTATTTACTGAAAACATCTGCACTTAGGTCTACAAAAAAAAGTATATTTGTTAAAAAACATATATATATACTTACAGCTCATCAGGACAATTGATTGGCTGAGAAAGTCTATAACCATCACGAAGAGATGCCCCCATTTCAAAGGGATCTATTTCTACATATGGCTGGTGACCAAGGGTCATTAGCTCCCATAAAGTAACCCCAAATGACCACTGAAAAAGAAACAGAAGCTATTTATGGAAATGTTTTAATACTCATAGTAATAGTTTGAAATATAATGATTTTCAAAAGTTATAATTTCTGAAAAAAAAATAAAAACTCAGTAAAGAAAGCATTTTAAATAACAATATTTCCAAAACAGAGCTATTATTTTTGTTAATGTAAATGTTCTCATATTTACAAATCAACCAAAGAAAAAATTTAAAGATGTATGATTAAAAAACAGAAAATATTATTTCTGCTTGATAAAGAGTAATTGTAAATGGTACAATTCCTACAAATATTCATTATTTGTGTCAAATAGAACATTCTTGAACTTTAAAGCACAGCCAAATAAATATTATATATTAATTAATATAACAATGATTTTATGTTTCATCACAAATTTTCAATAACAAGTTCTTAATGAGGTACAAACAGTCTGTAAAATTTAAGAACCCCTAGTATAAGACTAACCTTATTCATGGTACATGTATATTGTTAGGTTTAATGTTTTAGATTATTTTATAAAATTCAATTAAACAATAAATTACATTACTTTTTCATTCTATTTCCTAGTTGTAGCACTAAAAAGTATGAGGCTTCTCTACTTACGACATCACTAGCTGTAGAGAATTCTTTTTTAAGTAAGCTCTCTAGTGCAAGCCATTTGACAGGTCTGTTTTCATTGTCACCGAGACAATGGTAATCATTAGGAAAGAGATCACGGGACAAAGCATTGTCTGTAATCTTCACAAGTAATCTGTCATCCACCCTGAGACAAAAGTTTAAAAATTCAGAAAAAAGTTTTTGATAATGGAGACCGCTAAAAGGATCAACTTAAGGGTAAATTAATATTCATAGTCTGTTAATTATATAAATTCAAAACTGGCATTTGAGAAAATAATTATAAAATATGTTACTAGCAAAAGAAAGTAATTATTGAGTATCAGTAGTTAATTTCAAATGGATTTTTAGATATCTACTTGATTATGAATATAATTACTGTAGATAGAATTAAATAATATACAAAATAAATAACTATTAATAATTTAATAAAAACTAGGGTGGCCAAGTAGTCTTACAAGTTCCACACAGTAGAAATTATAAAGTATAACAATTGGTCACAAGTCAAATATACCAGTTACATAAAAAGTACAAAATTAGACTGTCTTAATGTTGATCATAGATCAAATATACCAGTTGCTTATGTAATGATCTTTAAAAATAACATGCAAGTTCAGTTTAGCAACAACTTGGTTTCTGGATTTTCTTTAATGGGCATTCTTAAGTTGCCATTTATAAATTTATATCAGAAGCAACTAGTTATCATAACTTTAAGATATTTAATTTGAGATATTCATTGTAACTTTTAAATTTCTATTTAGACCTCCTCTCTTTGATAGAGAACTGAACTGGTAGTATCTTTAATTATTTCTGTGATAAAATAACTTTCTACAAAAATCTATTTACAATACAAATTAAAGTTAGTGGAGTAAAATTATGTTTTTCTTGAAATTAACAGAGCTCTGAAGCATGCAAATAATGGTTGTTACTTACACACAGTTTCTGGTGGCCAAGTCTCCATGAATTATTTTCTTCTTGTGAAGATAAATCATTCCTTGCACAATCTGGATTGCCATGCCAACAAGGTCTTGGGTTAGCAGAGTCTGATAAAATGAGTAAAGACACCTTTATTTATGTGTCTTATATTTTTGAAACAAATTTTAAAATATATCTGCTCAGAATAGCTTTCCACATACAAGAGAGTATTATGTCCACTTTATTACTATAATAAGTAAAGTAAGCATTACATCAATAAATCTTTAGCGAAACAATTGTTGAAGCAAATGTTGAGCTTTTTGTAAAATAAAATTATATAATGTAAAAGAATTAGTATTAGAGCAAGAATTAGTAGTGTTTCTCAAACGGTGGGTCACGAGCAATCTGCACTGAGTCAACATTCTTTTTAGTCCTCGAAGTGTTTGAGAGGTGCACGTACCACCTTTGTTATGAACTGTGCCAAAACGATCAAAAATGTTTTCATCCTTGTAGAGATAATGGGGGGTTGCAATGACCAATGCTCAGACACAAGGGTTGTCTGGCAAGTCTGGCTGAGAAGCGCTGGCCTAGTACCTTTGCAAAACTGAACAATTATGATTATTAACTTATATCCTGATTTTTTTCTTTCTCTCTCACCAAATTTTTTTGATAAATAAAATAAATGAAAAAATGTAAATATTAGTTTCTTTGAATAAACTTCAATGTTCAAATATTTCATTCTGTAAATATTTTTTGTAACAAAACAAACAACTACTAGCTTATATGGAAGATTATCCTCAAATAAGCCTCCTAACACGTGTTTTAATCTAGTCCAGTTTGATATAACCTGCTTTTAATACACCCTTTTGTTAAAACAGCAATCACCCAAGTTCTAGAAAGAGAAATGCTCAAATAATAGTTTGAAATAATGTATTGAATACAATTGAAAATTCATGTTGGGAGAGTTCTCAAGTTTCATGCACACATTTTATTATTATTATTATGCATCAAGTTAGTAAAGTGAATTATGGAAGGTTTATATAATATGTAGCAATACATCTATGGTTGAAAATAGATCTAAAACTGATAATTCTAAAGGAACCATAAGTTATACAACTAACTAATTCTTATTATTTGTTTGATCTTATATCCAAATGAAAAAACAAATTTTCAGTTAGAATGTAAAATACCTTTACCAAAAGTGCACAGCTAGAAATGGATACTCTATCTTATCAGCTAGGATGACTTACATGACAGTGACCTTCAACTGAAAACTTGCAATTCTGAAGAAAGATCTTAAAGTTCCCCTGGTTCAAAATACCTTTACCAAAAGTGCACTGCTAGAAATGGATACTCTATCTTATCAGCTAGGATGACTTACATGACAGTGACCTTCAACTGAAAACTTGCACTTCTGAAGAAAGATCTTAAGGTTCCCCTGGTTCATGAATGGATAGACCAAAAGAGGGTGCTGCACATCATCCATGCAAACAGCAATGATTGGTAACACATTCTTATGATTTGTTCCATACAGCTTCATTCCTTCAGCTAGTAGCAGCGAGATCTGATCTTTTGATGCTTGGTCTGATGATGAAAAAGAGTCCACCTTAGTGTAAAACTAACAATTACAATAATGGTCTGTAAGTAAAGAACAGACAAATTCAACATAAAATAGCTAACAAAGAATGACCATTTCTAGTAAGTTAAATTAATGGTTTGGAAATGAAAATAGTAAAACTTTAGCACGAGACGGCATACTTTAATAAAACTTACTTCCTACCTCAACATAAGACAGTACACTTAAATTATTGGTCTCTAGATGCAAAAGACATAAAACATTGCAAAAGATACCAACATATATAATTTAGGTATTATAATCACAGAGAAAAGAATTTCAACTCAGTAGTACAAGTCAACGTAACTTAGTAGTACAAACATCTTTGTCAACGTAACTCAGTAGTACAAGTATCTTTGTCAACGTAACTTACTTGTACAAGCATCTTTGTCAATGTAACTTAGTAGTACAAATATCTTTGTCAATGAAACTCAGTAGCACAAGCATCGTTGCCAATGTAATTTGGTAGTACAAACATTTTTATCAATACAACTTAATAGTACAAACATCTTTGTCAACGTAACTCAGTAGCACAAGTATCTTTGTCAATGTAACTTAGTTGTACAAACATCTTTGTCAATGAAACTCAGTGGCACAAGCATCTTTGCCAATGTAATTTGGTAGTACAAACATTTTTATCAATACAACTTAATAGTATAAACATCTTTGTAAATTATTTAAGATTCAGTTTCTACTGAAAAATATCTAATACTTGATTTGTATTTTCTCTGAAGTGAAATATAAGCATGGCTAATTAATGTGAATTCCACCCAGAACTATGCTATAATATAATATTAAGTAGCACATTTTTGGGAACTTACAAGTTCTAGTTTATGCTTTATTGTTATCATTTAACCCTGTTATAACAAGTGAGCAGCTACTGGGGTTACTAAAAAAAAAATTTACAATTTAAATAAACATAGCAATTCTAACTTTATTTCAACAAGTTTTTTACTCAAAAATATCTGATAGTTGATATTTTGTAACTTTGTCAAATTCATTTAGTGCAATTTGCAAAGAGACATTTAAAAACTTTTTCTACTTTTATCTTTATACAGTTTCAACAAGTATCACCTGCAAACAAAGCCCTTACACATTTTCTAGAATATTTCTGCCAATCAAGTTGCATACATTTATATTTCACCAGACCCTGAACTCTCTCACAAATTTACTTATCCAAGGTTTAGCTTATCACATGACATTCCTTTACTTTAAGTAACTATTTCAAGAATAATTTCTTGAGAGGCTTTTATGATGTTGAAGCATGTAAATTGAACAATAACTAATAAACCTTTGCCTTCAAACCAGATAACACCAAAGGCTAAATATGATTGGATAGAAAACATTATTGTCTATCCACATTACTTTAAAACAAACAACACAACATCACCCATGCAGTCCTGATAGAATTAATTAATTAATTGGCAAAACTTATAAGTGACAATGTTTTTACTTCCTGAAATGCAGTTAATATTTCCTGCCTAAACTACAGAACTTATCAATCATTGCTAGGAACTTGTGAATTGTAGTTTAAATTTTTTATAACAAGCTATGATACTACAGTGTAGAAAAACTCACCAGATACAGTTTTCACAAATGTGTTTTGTTTCATGCTCGTTTCACTATCAAACTCTATGAGCACTCCACGATAAATCTGACCAAAAGTTCCTTAGGATTGAAAAAAAAGATCCATAATTTTTAAAGGTTAACTGCAAGAAAATAATAAGTTTCACAAGGTAAATTAAAAATGAAGCTGGTGATTAATATGTTTAAAAGGAAAACCACAGTTTTTTTTATTCTCAAAGAATAAATAAATACTATGATTGTATTACTTACATTTAACCTAAAGTCAATAACCAAGCTTGTAGCTTATTGTATAGTATAATTAAAATATTTTATTTAATGTATAAAAAATGAAGAAAATTTTCATAATGGCTGGACTTGTTGGTGGTACTATTAAACCATTCAATTTCTTTCAGAAAAGTAAAACTTATGCAATTAGAGTTTTAGTAACGAAATGTTTAATAACTATTGGAATTCTCAAAGTAACTTGCTAAAGCCTGCAAGTATTTTTGAGTTAACAATTAGAATGTTTCTAAGGATTAGCAGTGTAAATGTATTTAGTGAAAATTTGAATTTTTTTTAGTTTTTAAATTCTTGATCAATTTCATTTTAGTAATCATTAGAAGTTTTACAGTAAGGTTGATTAGTTGTAACACTAATCTATGTAGATTTAAATATAAAATAATGGATGGCTTTATGTTATTAAAAGGCAATAATTTATTCCATTTTTCTTTGTAGTTAGTTTGATCAAAGGTTATTGGATCTTTGAAACATTTTTTTTTCTGATTATTTGAATTATAATCACATCTGAGATTATTTAGTTGGCTTTGTGAATGGATTTAAGAATAACATAAATCTATTAAAAGTCTTAACCTTGTGAGATATTTGTTAATTAAGAAATTTTCCATGCTGCTTAGGGGTTAAGTAGATAACAACCTATTTAATGCACAAGTTTGAAGGTTATTGTTTTCCTGAGGATGACTGGGTGGCCCAGTTAAAACATGGAAAGATGATTTATATCTGATCACTTTATTTTATGTTTTATTAAAATATTACAATAAACCACAAACTCATGAATTAAATAGTTTTTTTCTAGTTAACCATTTGTGAGATATTACTAGGACTATGGTCAAAATACCATGAACAGCTGGGATACCCAATTGGGAATCTAAATCATTACAAATTTATATTTTCTGGTATATTGATTTATAGTACTAAGTATTCCTAGTCAATTTCTCATACAAATCCTTTTCACCAATGTTTAGGTTACTTTAAATTACTTCAGTTCTGATTAATATTGTAAGCTTGATTGTAATTGAAAGTCCCTAACAATGTTGGAATCTTTGGAATTTTTTAAGTTGTATAAATGTTTTTAGATATAACTATATACAATTAAGTTCATATTTTGATGGTACAAAGGCAAGAACTGTGTAAAGTATTGAAGAACTATGTATTTAAGTGTGTTTTTTTAAGAAATCTTAAGATATTAAATAACAATTTAATTTACTTCTTCATCTGGCTGTTCAAAGTAAACAAAACTATACTGTCGAATAATGACAAATAATGATTCCATACAAACTATTGTTGGCTTAGTGAATGGATTTAAGAATAACATAAATCCATTAAAAGTTTTAACCTTGTGAGATATTTTTTAATTAAAAATCTCCATGCTGCTTAGGGGTTAACATTACTATACTGTCAAATGATGATTTCCTACAAACTATTACTTTACTGAAAGACAGGATTTTAGCCTTCAAAGTAGATAAAAAGTTATACTTGAAGTATTCCTTAGAATAAAATAGTTTAAGATATATTTCTTCTAGAAAAATGTCCAGCAAACTGGACATTATACATTGACATATATATACCAACTTTTTTCCTTAATATCACCTTTAAAATCTCAATATAACAGTTTTTCACCCAGACTTGAAATATATTTACAAATGTTCTTAAAGTATGAAATCTTTTCAGAAAGATTAATTTCTTCACAGAATATACAATGTTACCTTCTTGTATTTTTTCATGTAATACAATCTTCTTCCTTTCAATGTCAATCTCACTAATCTGTTCAGTTAGTTCAGATGCTCTTAGGTTGTTCATTTGTACTGGTACATTGACAGACGATGGAGTCAAATGTCGAAAGCTAGAATAACCTAAAATATTTTCCAAAATACTAGTTTAGATTTTTTTTTCACCTGTGAAATTCTTTGAATTACCAAAATTATTTAAAAACGTTATTAAGATAATTGTCTTAAAATTATACAATCCAACTGAATAGAGAAGTGTGATCTGTGATTTAACTTACTTCCTACTGTACTGGCATTATTTGGTGTATCAACCCTCAAGAATGTTTGACCTTGGGAAGAAGCTCCTCTCATTGAGTCTCCCCTGTAACTGACAACAAAGTATGATGTAGACAAACCAAATACTGTTATTCCAATGCTATGGAGGATATAAACGTATGTGTACGACCTTGAATGTATATTGTTTTAACAGCTGATCATATCTTCCTATACACTTATCAAAAATTTCTAATTTAATGCTCAAAATGATTGTGCTTTCTTCTCATAATACTTATATATCTTATAGTGAAAGCTACCAATTTAGAAATATCGAATATTCAATGCATCAGGTTTTCAAACAAAGATTACTGATTTAAAAATACTTCATACTCAGTGCTTCATTTTATAATACAGTACTATGTATACATAGAATCTTTAAAATCTAAATCTGTGCAGCAAAAAATCACTGATTCATAAAATATTCTAACTTACAACAGTTAAAGAGTTTAACTGTTATTGTTTATAGAAAAGAAATAAAAACTCCTAATTTAAATAAAAACATACATAGTTAGGAGTTGCTGGTTTTTAAAATGATAACTTACTTGGAGTTATTTCTACGTGCTTTTTGACTTCGTATGTAACAAGTGGTGGCTGCTACTGTCATGATAACAATCAAACCACTGGCACATCCAACAGATATGTAGAAGGAATTAGTTGATGCCACCATGGCTGATGGGTCTGAAATAAAAACCAACTTTATATTATCCTTTACTGACATCAGAAAATCTAAATTCCACAACTTTACATTTTCCTGATTGCTTAGAATAATAATTTTTATCATATGTTAGAGCTAAAAGTATAAAATGAAGAAATCAATAAAATAAGAAAAAATTTACAGGTTGAAGATAAATGGGAAAGTTAAATAGTGCTGATAGCAAACTGGTAATCAAAAGATTTTCATAAGTCAAAATTCATCTTCAAATCAATAGAACTCAAGCTCAATGCTTTTTTGCAAATGTAATCTTGTTCATACATAATTATCATATATTATATTAAATGCAACAAATATTAAAGTTCAGTTAGATCTTGCATAGCACATGATCAATATATCTTTAAAATTATTAATTATACATTAATTAAGGAATAAAAGTAATGTTTCCTAATGTGACAATAACTACCAAAAACATTAGAAACTTTGTTAAAAAACAGTGTTACATGAAAAACAACAAACTGATATGCCAGTATTAATTTTATAGCTGATAGTCTTGTGTACAAAATAATTTTTACTCTGATTTTAATTGTGCATATGCAACCAAATCTTTACCATATATCTTTCAAACAATGTAATATAGCAAACTGAAGGAAGTTGAGGCACATGATTTGGAGAGGCATAAATAAACAATGAGCTAAGATTACTTACTTCTATAAAAGAAAAGCAGAAACATGAAAGTCTTCATACTTACCCATCAACATGGTTCCATTATGACTATCATCTAAAAATATATAAAAATTACATGTAATTTCTGATTAAACAAAAGTAATAACATAAACATAGAAATATATTATATTTAATCTGTGTTTTACAGCTATTGTCTACTTCTTTTCACAGATAATTCTTGTGATTTCATTAATTAAGTTATTAACACTTGACTTTACCTAGTGTGTTTTGGATTAATTTTTTTTTTCAGTGATTTCCTTATGGAAATAGTTTCTTTTTATTCATCTAAATTAATTTCCCAAAGTTAATAAAGCAGCTGCTCCATCTAATTTAGTTATTTATCAGTTATTTTATAATCACAATTTTGAAAGTTAATGTAGCAATTTCTTTGTAATTATGCTGTTTACATACAATACAACAGTCACTGTAATTGTTTTTTTTTTTTTCATGTAACAGATAGAATTTAAGCTTACCCTTTAGACATATCTTTCTTCGTTTCAATGTTAAAAATGTATTATTTGGCTGGTTTTCAGCTGTGACATTGATTTGAATTCTTATATCTACCTCTTCACTCTGTTTACCTGTACATGGCAGCAATACTTGAAACACTGAAAAATAAAATAATTTCATTTTATGGTATATGTTAGGTATAAAACAATGAACTTTCAATAAACAACAGCATCTAAATAATACAGAATGTCACTGACAGTGGAATTATTACAGGGCTCTGAAAAGAAATCTAGCTGCACTGTAAAACAGAAACGAAAGTCATAAGCAGCGAGTAAACTATAAAATATAAAAGTCACAAACTATTTTATTCAGCTCTTTAAGTCAATGAGGGAACCCGATTAAAGCAGTCACTAGTTTCTTGCACCTGAACATACAGACATTAATAACAGTAGAAAGCTAAAATGAAAAAGCAAAGCTCATTTAATGAGATGCATTATATCAGTAAAACAAAACACAGCAGTCATTAACCATCGTTCTTTTCAGTAATAATGATGAGAGCTCATTAACATACGAAACCACAGACACAACATATGAAACTACACAGTACTTTAAAACATAGGTCTCTATGTCAAATCTACTTTTTCTTCTTAATATTTATGCTCTTGTTACCACAACATCATCAACTTTGATATTTATGTGTACAATAGATGTAAGGCTAATAAATGTAAAATACCTAACTTTGACGAAAGGTGGTACATTTTAACAGAGAAGCATTGGTTATGCTTGTTGAGTTGGAAGAAATGTCAGTAAAGCCAAGAAGGCATTTATATTCACTGTAAACAGTAATACCTCTTCCAATAATTTTAATACCATCATCTGATGGTTTTATATTATTGTAAAAGTTAAAAATAGAAGATTATTTTCATGAAAGAAAACATAGGATAGTGACAGTCTGATCAGAAGAATGTCACTATTGTTGGTCTGTTTTGAGGAGTTTATTATTCGGTATTTATATTAAATAGTTACATGAACACTTAGTTATCCAAATTTGTTGATGATACTATGAAACTAGATAAGGCTGATATTCTTGAAAATGTTTCTTTTGTTCGGAAGGACCAGAATTGTCTTAGTAAGTAGATAATTACTTGGAAAATAGGTTGTAGAGCTTTTCATTATTCAAATATGATCAAAGCAATTTAACATAAAGCCATCTGACTAAGTGTATTTATTCCTTACTAAAACAAAGCAAAATGTTAAAACCAAGTTCCACGTTTTCTCTCACATCCTTTTACATAACCAAAAAATCTAGCAAAATTCAAGTAGATTGTACATATAACATCATTAACCAGGTTATTTCGTAAGTTTGTAACTTTAACAACAACAAAAATGTCTGAGCTTACCGTATTTTTCGAATATAAGAAGCACCCTTATTTTGAAGACAAAGTATTTTGGAAAAAAAACTACAGTCGCATTTGAAAGATTTTTATTGAACAAAAATTCATTGGATACTTTAAAAACTAGTATATATTGTTCTAAATACAAAAGAGCTCAGAATAAGAAAATACCGTAAATCAAAAAAAGGTTTACTGATATTTAGTTTGGTTCAAAACCTACAAAATCTTCATTGTTTTCACTGTATTTGATATCAAAATCTGCTTGCGTCCTATACACGGAAGGTATGAATAATATATATACGATATATACAAGTGATGTGTAAATATATTTAAATAGGCATGCATAGTTTAGTTAAATTGAATGTGTTATTTATAACAATAGTAGTTTTTCTTTTAAAAACATAACTATTTATAATGCTCCCTAAATAATAAAAAAATAAATTATAGTAATGGATGAGAGTGAAAAAGCTTGTAAATACACGACGATCCTTGTTTAATGTGGAGCAGAATAAGGCCGTTTAAGGCCTAGCTTTAACAAATATAAAATCGTTTTTAAATGCTTGCCTTGGATTCAAATATGCAATGCGCATTGACCAATCAGAGCGCTTAATACAATTAGCGTCGGTAATCGCCTAATCGGTATTTCAATTTTCATTTGATACTCGGCAGTCTGGCACGTGCTTACTGTCAAGTTGGATGCGTCACCGAAAGCCGAAGTACCGTATCTTAGGCCTCGGGAGCAAAATAGTTGTTTCTTCATTTTTCGTTCTATTTTTTCACCCCTTACGATGTCTAAAGAAAAGAGACTGTCAAGCACAGCTAAATTTAAATTACGTGTGATTAATTATGCAAAAGAGCATGGAAACAGAGCTGCCGAAAGATATTTTGGTCCTCCACCAACAGAAAAAATTATTCTTGCGCGAACAAGAAGAGTTAAAAGTGATAAACGCAATTTCCGAGGAAAAAAATGGTAAGATCTCGAAAATAAACTGTACGATTGGGTTGTGGATCAGAGAAGGCAAGGACTATCCGTTTCTACAAATATGATAATTTTTAAAGCAATGAGGATTGCATGTGATAATAGTTTAGAAGATTTTACTGGTCATACATCGTGGTTATGAGGCCTAGTTATGAGAACTAAAACGAAAATTGCTCAAAAAATGCCCGATGAGTTTGAGATGAAAATTTGTGCTTTTCACAAGTATATTATACAGTTAAGAAAAAAAAACTCCATTTGGATTGTCTCAAATAGCAAACATGGATGAAACAACATTTGATGTTCCAAGCAATAGAACAACTGATATAAAAGGTACTAAAACTATTACTGTTAAGACTACTGGACACGAAAAACGCATTATACAGTGGTGCTAGCATGTTGTGCAGATGGAACAAAATTACCACCAATGTTAATTTTTAAAAGAGAAACAATGCCCAAAGAAAATTTACCCAGCGGTGTCTACGTTCACGTACATGAAAAAGGTGGATGGATGAAGACGGAACACTACTTTGGTTTGAAAAAATTTGGTCGAAATGTCCAGGAGGCTTATTAAAAAAGCCTTCTCTCCTCGTCTGGGATTCCTTTAGAGCTTATAAAACGGAAAAAATAAAGGGAAAAGCTAATGAGCTAAAAACAGAGCTGGCTGTTATACCCGGCGGTTTAACGGGTCAACTGCAACCTCTCGATGTTTCTATTAACAAACCCTTTAAGAATTTAATGAGAGAGGAATGAAACAACTGGATGCAGCAGGAAGATTTTGCTACGACCCCTACAGGACGAAGGAAGAGACCAAAGCTTGCTCAGGTCTGCATGTGGGTGAAGAATTTGTGGGAAAAAGTAAGAAGTGATATCGTGATTAAGTCATTTAGGAAATGTGGTAACCGTAACGCAATGGATGGG
This sequence comes from Limulus polyphemus, assembly GCF_000517525.1. Lineage (NCBI taxonomy): Eukaryota > Metazoa > Arthropoda > Merostomata > Xiphosura > Limulidae > Limulus > Limulus polyphemus. The sequence continues at coordinate 48,323 of NW_013670742.1, read as the reverse complement.
ACCGAGGATGACGTTCTCTTTGACCATAATATTGGATCCAGTGATTCATTTCCAAGCGAGAGTGAAAGCAACGAAGATTTTGTAGGTTTTGAACCAAACATAATAACAATAAACCTTTTTTTGATTTACTGTATTTTCTCATTTTGATGTTTTGAGCTCTTTTGTGTTTAGAACGATATATACTAATTTTTAAAGTATCAAATTAAATTTTTGTTCAATAAAAATCTTTCAAATGCGACTATAGCTTTTTTCCCCCAAAGTTTTGTCTTCAAAATAAGGGTGCGTCTTATATTCCGAAAAATACGATATTTAGTTACAATTAGTCGTCGTTTGCGATTCCTATACGTATATGACGTGATCGTCATCATATTCATTTCCAATACTATATGTCCACGGGTACAATTTAAGTTTCTTCAAAGCTGGAATATTACTTCTTTAATGTAGTTCAGAATCAGAAAAATTAAATGAAGTTTTGTTGGCTTTAACTTATGTTCGTAATATAGTTGACTAATGAGATTTTTCGAAGCTTTGAGATTGCCAAGGCCTGGATTGTCAATGATTGCTGAAAAGTACCAATGAGCAATATCATTCATTTAAAAAATAAATCCTTTTTTTTCACAATTACTGTAGTTGTGAACTTCTTTTCTCTTACACAATCGCACATTTAAATTAAAACAGTAAAGAAATAAAGTAAAACCAATTTTTTATTTATAAAAACGACTATTCACAAAATAATAAATACAGCGAATAAATCTACAATAGTAGGTTCTCGATTTTCTGTTCTCAAAAATTCTGAGATTAAAAAGTCGGCTAATTTTGTTGTATAAACTAAAATTGGAAGAACTCTTTGGTTAGATATATGATCAAGATGGAATAAATAAGGAACATATCAAAGGTATCAAACATCTACGAGTATTTAGTGTTGTCTTCCAGACTGTCAGAGGTAAGTTTACGGACTTACAACAATACAGTCCAGAACTCAATTTTTTCATGATGGACAGTGCCCAGACTATATATTGTGTGGCTTTGCTCTGAAACAAACAAGCATTTAATATTAGCGACATTATTTAGTAATGAAACAACAATATAAGTTACCTAAATTTCAGCTACTTCAGGTTTTAAAGAAGACCTTTTCCACAAATACTTATAAAACAATTTAACGTAATAAGTAATTCTATTACTATAATAACATTGATCGATGATAAAAGCTATAAAGATTCCTTTTTTTTCAACTTGACAAATAAAATTAATAACTTTATCGTTTACTAAGATTATAATTACCGAATGAAAGAGAAACGCGTTTTAACGATTAAGATGGTAAATATAAGTTTACAACGTTACGAATCGTGGAAAACTGTATCAAAATGTTAGCTGTATTTCAGAAATAAATTTCATTAAAAATAGCATTTGTTTCTAATATATATATATATACAGGTTTATTGACTGAAACTCCATTGTTAAGTTATTTTAAAAAGAATAAAAATATAATCAGTAGGCTTAATAAATCAGAAACATATATTTAGGTAATTTATCTTAAGAAAAATAGAAGAAGAAAATATTACTCTGATTATTAAGAATTCAGGTCTCAGTCTTAACTTAATAAAGATTCGCCAGCGTTTTGTACTATACGAACTATGCTGGTTAGAAATTTGGTAGGTCTGATTATTCATGTGTCAGGTCTCAGTCTTAAGTTAATAAAGATTCACCGGCGTTTTTATTATATGAACTATGTTGGTTAGCAATTTGGTTGGGTTGCGATTATGTGTTTATGTGTTTTAATTATGTGAAGTAAACTTTTTATAGAGTAATTCTTACCGGTAGCAAACTATAAAACTTTAGTAGGCGCTCAGAAGGTCAACATTACGTTATATACTGACTCATCCATGAACAGACTATTGAAGTCCGTGTTGCAGACACATTGAATACACGGAACGCCTACTTTATTGATTATCTGCGTTTAAAATTCATTTAGACACTTTGATAACCTAAGGATTCTATTTCCTTCTAATCGGGTCCTTAGGTATCTGTAATTGTGTCGAAATAATAATTTATTTTTATTCGCAAAACGTTAGAGAAAAGCAATTTGCAAAATGATTGACAAATAAGAAAATATATTTGGCATATTACGTATTGAAAATTGGACAAATTAAATCAAAACTTCTTTAATTTTTTATTGTTCTGTTGCTTTTTTGTCTCTTTAGGAAAAACTATTTTCCCATAACTGTCTGAAAATGATAAACTAAAGTTTTAGATGGGAATTTGTAGCATGAGAATACATTTCATAATTATTGATACTGATTACTTGGGAATGACGTTCGGAAGTTAGGCATTTCCCTTTAATCCTGCTCGTGGTATAGTTTTGAATAGCTTTTGAAAAAAACGCATACACTGAGTGGCTTAGGACCAACAGGAAACCTTTCAAAATTCCATTTGCGCTTTAAATTTCATGCTTGTATATAGATTTTAAATCTGATGGAGTGTGTATTTTTAATGTTCTTAAGTGTCGTACTTCAGCCTCTTTACTAGGAATACATTTTACCATCTCCGCACCGTATTTTTTACTCTACGTTTTTCTTATATGTTCAACCATGAATCTTTTTAACCTAGTTATTTTAAAATTATACAGATAGATGCATATATTTATATTTTTATGTTTACATATGTGCTCAACTTTCAAAACAGTAATGTTTTTATAAGATAAGCAATGTTTTATGTAGTGTATTGAACCAAGAAATGTATGCGTCAAGCATTAAGTCAGTATATAATTTTATGCATGCTTATACTAAAAAAAAGTTTTGAATTCTTTTTTCATAAACGAGAAAGTAATTTTAATGTAATATAAAGAGTAAATTCCCCCTTACATTTGGCTTATCTTCCAGCTAACTGTTCTATTCTGCTCAGTATTCTTGCAATAAAAGTACAAGTTTTTTTTGCGAAAATGTTAAGATAAACATCAAAGTATTTAAAGAAATCCTATCGAAAGAGATTCTTGTAAACATTTTCTCTTTACAAATTTAACTACAACAGTTGGGTATATCTTTGTTATATTCCATATATTGTATTTATGAAATATCGCTATGACGTTCTAGGCTAGCTAGAGTTGACTACCAGATGAAACTGTTCAACTCAGCTTTTAAACATTTTACAGTATTAAATATTTCATAATATAAAACAGTTAATATTCGATTCGGTTACAAATGTTCACTTGGTCGTGGTATTATTGACTAGGTGTACAGGGTACACATTTTTAACATTAATTTTCCTACGTTATATAACCTGTTTAGATATATCTTTCGATTGAAGAACATACTATACTTTCACAATGCGGGTGAGGGATGACCCTTTAGAAGAGCTCTGAATTTCGGAGTATGCGAGTAAGGTTCGAATCCGTGCAATACTACAAAATATAAGAGTGACAGTGAATCTCCAGGCGTGGATGGTGAGTAGAACGCAAGGTGCTGCTGGTGTTCTCTCTTTCCACTGCTAACCTTAGTAGCTTTGTCATAAATGCCAACTACAAATGCATATATATATATATATATACATATACTTTTTCAATACAAGATATTGATGCGAATATTGACTAAACGAAACTATTCACAATGAAATTATGGTATTGCATAGCGGTAGAACATGTTAAGCTATACACTTAAACGAAATTGGTATAGCGTTAGTTAACTATAGTCAAATTATTATTGTCTTGCTTGCTTAAAATAGATTAATTTAAGTCTAAGTTATCATGAAAATGGCAAACATTAATTAATAATGTAAACGTTGATTGTTAAATAGTTGTTGGTTAAATAAACGTAAATCACGCTCATCAACAAGTAGTAGGATTCAACGTCGCATTTTAATGATGCACATTTAACGAGTGCCTGGCTTTATAAATGTTTAAAGATGTGGCTCTTCCATTATAAGGTTATGAATGAGAATTGCTAAAAGCTCAAAGGTTTGTATTGATTAATTTCACGATGTGTTTGACTAGTTGTTGGAATATGATTTTCTTCTGGTCGTCGTAAAAATATGAGTCTAAGAAAGGAACATAAAATCTACACGAGCTTTGAAATTAAAATATTGTTCACTTTATGCAAAAATATTTCATAGTGTTATTTTTATTAAAAAACAGACAAACAAAATTGCTGTTTTCCACATCGTACATAGCCGGCATAGCTGAGAGGTTGTTGTGCTGGGCTGCGAATCTAAAGGTTCAAGGTTTGTGCCGTCATATTAATTGTTTGTTTGTTTGTCTTGAATTTCGCGCAAAGCTACACGAGGGTTATCTGCACTAGCCGTCCCTAGTTTATCAGTGTAAGACTAGAGGGAAGGCAGCTAGTCATCACCACCCACCGACAGCTCTTGGGTTACTCTTTTAGCAACGAACAGTTGATATTGACCGTCACATTATAACGCCTCCACGGCTGAAAGTGCAAGGATGTTAGGTGTGATGGGGGATTCGAACCCGCGACCCGCAGATTGCGAGTCGAGCACCTTAACACCCTTAAATTGATCAATTGCTTAGCAATCACTAATAAACGATTGTTATTGTAAATTGTTTTCTCAAGTGAAGTTCTGAACAATTTATAGATACATATTTAAATGAAGAGATTAATACAACATTTTGGTGAAATATAGATGACACAGAAATTTTAATGTGGTTTTTAATCATATTAAGCAAAAGCTAATATGCTAGAATTATTTATCTTTCATTGTATATTTTCGCCGTTGGTCAAATACTTTTAAAAGATTAATTATAGAGAGAGTAAAAGACAAAAAGTAAACGCGTGTCATGAGACTATGGGTGCAGCACCCGCCACAGAGATACCCAAAGTTTACCGTTATTGGGCTTCATTTTGCGAGTGAACCAACATCATGTTTCTTGCGTATAACTTATTTACAATACATAATATTACCTCACAATTTAAAGGTAGAAAAAGGCAGAAATACAGAATTATTATCAGCAAATGTTTTCAATTTTTGCTAAATGTGTAGCTTTATGCTTATCAGACAAGCTTCAAAAATTAGATTATACATGTTTAGGTTTATTCGTCGTTAAGTTGCATACAAGTTGAAAATCAAACGTCAAGTTCCCTATGGCTTTACTCAATCTTTTACAGCATACAGCTAAAATCATAGCGATTTTTTCTGTCAAATTCCTTAAAATGTATCTAACTTTTAAGAACCGAGGAGGTTTTTGTACTTCATATTCCACTCCAACAAAATAAATGGCTGAATAAAATAAAATAAAACGAAATATCAAGTCCCACAGTATAACAGTTAACGAGTGTTCTTTTGTGTTGTAAAGGGAAGAAGGCGCTGAAAAGAACAACTAAATACATCAAGACTCGGCTGAAGTGGACATAACTAAACCAGCCGAATTAAAGATAAAACCTCATTGATTACGACGACAAGAACGGTCTCGCTTGATTCACAAAGACGTCAACTGACAACTATATTTCACTACGAAATGACAAACCCGATCGATACGGACGTTTCAGACGGAATGTGTTGTGCAAACATATTATTTAGTTGGTTTCTTCTCACCTACAGGGAAATGCTTTTTGACTAGTTTCGAGCTAAGCAGTTACACATCAGCAAAATATATATTCTATGGCAACGATACTTGGAAGTTTAGTCTCTGAAATATTCCTTATCAGAAGGAACGACTAGATACAATATATTTGAATCGATTCATCTAAACAAGGTACAATGCTAATTAGGAAGTTCAAATGTATAAAGTCACAACCAATAAGCACAGATAGCCCATTGTGTAGCTTTGTGCTTAACTACAAACAAAACAACCCATATGTGAAAAGCTGTGTTGTACAGTGTGTCATTAACAATAAATAGAAAAAATATATTTCCTGGATAAATTTGTTTGTTTTTTATTAAGACATCTCTCACAGACAATTAAAAAAATTATTACCTTTCAAAGTCAAAATTTATAAATTAGAAATTTCAAATATGCACACAAATTCTGATGTCAGTAATACTAACAGAAAAACGGTATATTTAGGTTAATCGCGCTTGATAAGAACAATGTTACGGGCCTTGTATTGGCATGGTATCTGCTTCCTTCACTGTCAGTCTTATTCAGTCTGCCCCCAGTGGCACAGTGATATGTATGCGGACTTATACTGCTAGAAATCGGGTTTCGATACCAGTGGTGGGCAGTGCACAAATAGCCCTTTGTGTAGCTTTGTGCTTAATAACAAACAACAACTTACTCACTCTAGTGGCCATTATTACGCACTATTGAATGACACCTTGCTTCATTGTAACAAAGAATGGATAGGTCAGTTGCAGGCCACACATTTTTACAAACTTCCAATAGAACTTACACTGTACTTCGCATTCCAAGTCTATGCTAAATATGACTGAAAACTCAAAAGTCCATTGTAGATGCATCGGAAAACTTAATGGCAGTTTCTATGGCAACTTGTCTCTTGAAGATATTACTACAAACATCACATTGTTTTTCTTTGACGGGAGAGGGAGCTATAAGGTGCTCTTTCTGAATTCTAATCCTAAATTGGTGAATGGGGCATTGCTCCGATTCGATTGGAGTGTGGTTTCTAACCCTGTCGTGCTCTAAGCTCTCAGCTGTACGATTTATTCAATTTCTGTTAATAAGATAAATACATAAGTATTTTCTCGGCATAAACAGGTAGTTAGATCTTGATACAAAATTATAAAAAACCCTGAAACTAGAGTGCTTTCGAAAAGTGGGCCTTTCTTCTTCAGGGACAAACAGCTTGCTCGGGTTATATGGTTTTTATCATTTTTTAGTAAAATTTATGTTATAATGGTGATTTTTACATGGTCTAGCAGTCTTAAATGATTCACATGTCATCATTAATTATTATAAATGTGGCCAACATCGAAAGTTCTTACTTTCTTTCCACCGTAGTAATTAGAAATTGCAAGTCATTTTCAGAGTAAGCCAGAAATTGGTTATCGTGGGCGGTTAGATGACGGCCACTATGTTTTTATGTTTATAGCTGCTTCACAGTTCGAACATCCCAAAAGTATATCCACCGTGTGTTTGATACCAGTAAACTACACATATTAGGTTTATATACTCTATATTGTCTTTTAAAATATAACGTCCTACCCCCTTGGCAACCAAACCTTTCATGAAAGAGATAAATTGATTCAGAAAAGAAGTATTAAATAATTCTGTGATACTCTCTATGTTTTATCATTATTTCTTCTGATTCGTAAATTATAAGATTATAAACTACGTATTTCGCAATTTCATGATTTTTCCGTCACTTCCTCGCCATAAGTAACTTCCTGTTACACGAGAATGACAATCTAACTGACCCGTTCTATGACTTTTTATTCATATACAATTAGGCAATAAGTTAACAATAAGTGTTCCGCTTTACAAAACCAGCAAGTAATAAAATCATAAGAGAAAACATGAAAACAATGAGATCGATATAATAAATACCATATGAACTTTCCACTATATTTAGTTTTCCTATGAATAACATAAGAGTAAATTCATCATAATTTAAGTTAATCTTTGGCAACATGAGCCTCAATTAACACCTGCTATATTATAATAACAAATATAAAAATACAAGGAAGTATAAACAAGAATGGCATTTCTGGACTGTGTCACTTTTAGAATAAATAATTTGAATTAGCGTTTCTAAAGAACTCCAAAAATACAGAAGATGCGAATTGTATTTAAAGCGTATATTGTATGATCACAATAACGATGGAAAATTATAACATAGTTATACATTCACCATATAATATACATAATGTAACTCATATATATATATATGTATACTTTATACTATTCTGACATTATAAGTTTCAGTCCACATATGAGTCATGTACTGTTGGGCTTAATCGGATTTCTTTTACTACGGCTTGAAGAATCCATATTTTCATGTTTATAAGTACTAGTATTTTCGTATGAAATGCGATATTCATATTACCGGATGTTTAAAACTCATGTGCAATTCATCCTATTTATTGAGTTTTTAACAGAGAGTATATTAATATTTAAAAAGGTTTGATTTGAAGTTAAGCACAAAGCTACACAATGGGCTATCTGTGCACTGCTCAATACGGGTGTCGAAACCCGGATTCTAGCGTTGTAAGTCCGTAGACATATCGCTGTGCCACTGCGGGAGAGAAGAAATATTTAAAAGGGAAAAAACAATAAATTTACAAAAGCCCTTAGTAGTGTTTAAAACCCGAAGTTTAGCATTATGAACCTTCAGACCCTGCTACTGAGCCACTAGGATATTCTACATATTTGACTAAAGACATTTACAAATTCATGTTTTTATATTTATTATTTTACAACATAAAATATATCCAGATATATTTTGATACATAACTGAAATTATGTAGCTGTTTTGTTAATTCAAGCTTATAGATAATAATTAATAATTAGATTTTATTATAAAAATCTGTGTAGGTGTTGTCTGCTGTTTATTGATATTGGACCACAGTATATCAAAGATGGTTAGAAATTACAAGTAATTTGCTAAACAGATGTATATATATATATATATATATATATTACTTCCTTTAATCAAATTGTCTATTTATTAGTGCATGCATATAACAGTCAGCAGATTGGGGCTTTTCTGTAAAACAAACAAAACAAAAAATTCACAAATTTAAGTGGAAAAAGTTTGTTTGTTTTATAGCAAAGCCACATAGGGCTATCCGTTATGTCCACCGCGGGGAAACGACCCTGGCATGTTTGTGTTTTAAATCACTAAACTTATGTTCTTCCTCCGCTAGAAAAAGTGGAAAAAAGAGACGAAATTGGATTTCTCAAATTTACATATCACACGACTTCACAGCATATTAAACATTAAAATATACATAAAATATACAGATCAACTGGCAATCAGAAACGGGTGCATTAAAAAGGCTTATACATCACGGCTTTATATGTTTGTTCGTCTAAAGAAATAAAAATGAAACGAATTATATTTAAACTTGCTATCAAAGTTTAAATAGTTTCCAAAATAAGTCAACGATAAACAAACAATGAAGTGAGACATAAATAACACTCAACAACAACACAGAAATACACAAGATGGTAAATAAAAATAAATTAAAACACGATCGAAGTATAGGAATTAAACCATTTATAATGTCCCCCACCAGTGGCACAACGTTATGTCTGCGGACTTACAACGCTAGGAACTTGGTTTCAATACCCGTAGTAGGTGGATCATTATGTATCCATCGTGTAGCTTTATGCTTAACTTCAAGCAAATAAAAACATTTAATAAGAAACAGGGGAAAACAGCAAGTAACAACATAACACAAACTTACAAAAACATACAACACGGATATTAAAAAAAATTCATAAATAAATCTGTATTCAAAATTAATGACTTACTGTGCATACTTTACAATAACATAGACTGCGCAAATGGATTTATGTATCAAATCAACTGTGAGATTACTGAATATATATATATGTGAAGATAATATAAATCTATGAACAAAATTTAATGAACGTTTGAAAAGCCATCGCATGTAAATAAACACATGAAAAACTTAACCATAAAATAAATTACGAAAATTCGAAGATGTACGTAAAGAACGTACACAAAATACAAATTAAGGAAACATTATTAATTAAAATACACAAACTTAAATAAATATTTATAAATGATGTCTATTTTATCTTTATTGAACACTATCTATCTCACGTGACTTCTATTAAAAAATATAAGCCAACGTGAAACGTCTTAGTTTAGGATTTCTTTTCAGATGCACGAGCGGTCCTGAAATTTGTTTTTTTTCTAAGATTTGAAAAGTAGACTTACATGAGTGTTGGGTAAATTATTGAATTTTTAAGTGAGTTAGTAAATATATAGTTTCAGTCATTAAAATAGTGTAAGGAAGTTGCGTTTAGTTGCTGGTGATCCCTCATTGTGCTTCACAAAGTATTTCTATTTTTTTCAGTTTTTTTATCACGACGAGTTATCACTAATGCAAATGAAAAGCGGGGCTGACGTGAAAAATACATTAAAGAGACTTTTTGTGAAAAGTTACGTTTGGATATATATATATATAAGTCCACAGTCATTGTTTTCTTTGGTTATTTAACACAGCTGTATGTTCCTGTATCTACAGAGAAACATAATCACAATCAAATTGAGAAAAAAAACAAAAGTGAAATAAAAATTATGCAAGGCACAAAATACTTATTACTACCAAAATGAAGAAACAACGAGAAATTTTATTTTCAAAAGAGAATTACTACTTTTATTTCGTTTTTTCCCTCTAATATAAGCAAACAATAAACTTAAATAGATATTTCCCTAAAGTATGGTTTTATTACACATGTAAAAAAAGCACATCTAGGAAGTGAAATGGTAGTTATAGTGCCGTGATATAAAACAATTATCACTAACATCTGAAGAGAAAACAATATCTTTCTAGACACAAGTATTCATAAATAGTAATATTATCTATTTCTAAGTTTCAATAGCTGGTGTAAAGGTTAATTTATTAAAGTACAATGTGTCCATTTGTGCTGGCTGCAGATCGTAAGGTTCAAGGTACGAGCTCGTGATATTTCGTTAGATATTCGCTAAACATTCAGTTGTGGGGGTGTTATAAAAGTCACAGTGAACCTCCTACTCGGTTATCAATAACGAAGTAGAAAATATGTATTACTGTGTGGCTGCTCTCCTTCTTATCAGCAGTTACAAATTACGAACATTATGCTTGCATATTGTTTCTCTGATCTAGTCGTCTAGATCGTTGAAACTTCGTTGCCCTTCAAGTTGAAAGTAGAAAAAATTTATTTACATGCAAACAAAATGTAGTTTTTGACTTGGTATATTACTCTCACACACACACACATATATATATATATATCATTCGTAAGTTTAATCTATATTCGCTTAAACACATTAATGATGCTCTTGATACCGTTATTATTTTAAATTACATATATTTAATTACACTTCCATTTCTATTTTGTTAAATCTGAGTAATGTTAATAAAAATTCCTACCCGAAGAAAAATATTCAACTTGTAATGTTCTTCTCTCACAGATACTTCCATCGATTTATGGATAAAGTGACGGAAATGAAAATGCGTAAAGTATAAGTGACGATTAGCTGAAAGTGGTAGTTACGTAATTAGTTAATAAGAAAGTGATATTTTTAGTTTATAGCTCAGTCTGTCTAAAGACGATTTACTATATTAATTTTTTAAGAAAATCGTATTTTCTTATTTTTCCCTATTGATGCTTAGCGATAAATTACACCTTGAATAGTTCCACCTCTAAAGTCGATACTTTATTCATTGATGAAACAACAATTGTATTTAAAAATTGACTTTACATGCTTAAAGAATTCGCGATATTGTCATAGTTTATTGGCCTATCTTAGATGTGTTTTGCAATTATTTTGGAAGTGTAACGCGATAGTTATTACGACTGAAGTAATAGCTCTAATAATTATTTTTGATTTATTTACTTTTGGTCTAAATTTACTTAGAAATTAAACAAATTGATTTATTTTGAAATTATACTTCTAATTATTTTTCAATAGGGTCAAACTGATTAGAAATTCAGAACCACCATGAATGTGTTGGAGGAAAATTTTACAACAATTCTTATTGAATATTTTAATTACATAATTTTGGATCTAACGTATAAACAAGTTTGGAGATAAAAAGAAAAGAACTAAGAAGAAGAAGGCTAGATGAAAATAGTCAAGGCAAATTTGAATAGAATCATTATACTTTGTGTCCTGAACACTCAGTAAATCCAGCGTGGTTGACTGGCTTTGTTATAAAATATATTATGCTTTTTTTTTGTATCTCGAGAAATGTTCTAAGAAAGATAACCGTCCTGGAGGAACGGAATAACTTACTAAAAATCTTCTTCATTAATAACAAATGGATTCACTTGTCAAAAAATAACTACTGAGTTCAATCGTACTTTATAAGAACGACATTCTAGGCTTCGTGATGTCTTTGAAACTATTTCTCTTGTTGATTTGTTCAGTCTGATGACCATGATCAAGCACACAGTAATTGTTAGCACAATAAACTTTTGAAAATTTTAGTGAGGTTCATCTTACATCATACGCCTTGACAAGATTTGAAGAGAGATTATGCTCTATGTGGACGTTAATCTTTCACATTAAAGCAATCTCCAATTTCGGTGTAGCTGGTACAATGAGAATTATTGTCTCGTGAGATTTCGCCAACTTAAGTTCCTTGTTTATTACATTTTCACCAATTGCAGAAATTGTGTCCAGCTTCATCTCGATGTTTTTCTTTAGTTGTGTTTTATTGGTTGAGAGAGTGTGGATGAGGTAATTTCGTTTGATGAAGGTTAAGGAGTGATTCTGGAGCCGTTGTTGTGGCGATTTGCACTTTTTACTAATAAGGAATTCACCGTGAACTTAATACATGAGTTCTACGCATATCGTCAGTGGCTTCACATTTGCACTTATGGTGGCATGACAGTAGATTAGCGTATTCAAATAGTTTAAATAAAGTGTGATTACAACTCTGTAAGTAATATGATCACTCGCATGTTACCTTTTGTGAGAATGACAATGAAAAACTTTGGAAGCTGTGCACAAAATTCGATTTTTCAGGTATATAATTAGTAAATGGATGTGCTTTAGACAAAAAAAAAGTAGTAAAGCAAAACTGATTGGATCAACAATAAAAAAATCTTATCACTCAATTTAACAATTCTGTGAAACAATAACCATGAAAATTGCTCTTCGAGTTTATTGTGGATTACAGGCTTCATCAAAGTAAAGATTGCGAAATGATAACAGCTATTACAAGCATAAAATAATTTATTAAAATGTATCACCTCAACTAAGATTGTACCTAACTTTATTTTACAGTAGCTTCGACAGAAATTGGTGTCGTGGTATGGCCCAAGGCTGAGCATGTACGAATGTAAAACCACGATCAAATTACAGGTGTTTGTTATGAAGTTAGGTGTAAGGAATATCAGTGGGATTAGGAGAGGTGCAAAAGAGGCCGGCTTTTGGTCTGTCTCTAAGGGATTACAGGATTACAACTCTACAACTCATTAGAAAATGAATGGAGTAAGCAGCTGCCTTTCTTTTCAGCCGTTGTTGAGATTAGAGAACCTCTATTATTGTGTGACATTGTAATCCGATATACGAGGAAAACAGGTGTGAAAGGTAATAAAAATATACCTGTTTGGCTTGGGTTTGTGAAAGGACTATAATAGACAAGAATTCAACAAAATAAGGGAGAAAAAAGTAGGAGATGTGAGAGAGGATGAATAAATCAAGAAAAGCAAAGAAAGAAAGTAATACGCTACCAGTAAGAAACAAAACTTGGTTATAAGCCTATGTGTTGTTTATTATAGTAATAAACAGCAATTTGTTATGTTTACATTGGTATGAGTCAATTCTTGGTTGGAATAATTAGAACCTAATAAATATAATTGATAGACATAAGAAGAGCAAGCACAGTTTAAGTATAGCGTGATCGCAACAATCTATTGTTAAAGTGATATACAACTTTTACATTGCCATAAAATTTTACTCTGCATTTTGGGTCGTAGTTGTCTTACAAGAGTGATAGTCAGATCCACTATTTGACTAGTGTAAACTAAGAGTTGGCGGTAGGTGCTGTTGATTATCAGTCTATGAGTTGATAAATTAGGAATGGTTAGCATAGGTATCGTTGTTCAAATATTTCTAACAAATAACACATAGTTTGGGCTGATCATGACCCAATGTAGCAAGACACGAAAGCCTGGCGACAGATGCATCTGGTCTCATGACTACATTTACATGACCCCCTTCTCATTTTAAATCATATGTTAAATTACAATTTATGCGTTAATAGTTCCTCACAGATGTTAATAAGAAAGGTCCATTCCAGTAAGTCATCTAAGTAACAGAGTATACCCTCCAGTATTTCCATTCTATATAGTTCATTCATTCATGGATAAAACCATGAAAACCCTTGACTAGTTAGTGCACCAAGTTATGGATTGGAAAGTGAATGTTTGTCCATTTATGCCATTGAACACCTTTGCACCTTCGACTGTGTAGGCATTATAACCAAGTTTCTTTACAAGAATATGATTAGGTGTCTGACCAGTTTCCTCTCTTTCAATGATCAGTAGTTTTAAGTGAGAAATGCACTTTGTGGTCTCTGGCCTGATAATTTACCCCAAATCTCGCATACTCTGTTGTTTAGATTGAAAACATGAATAGCTGTACTATATATTGAATGAGTCAGAACTTAGTTATCATAGGCGGTGAAATAAACACAACCATGTTTTAATGTTGATGTTATTGCTTCACAGTCCAGGCATTATATTATTAAAAGCTGTATCCATTGTGTGAGTTTAGTTGATGTAATATCAAACATACATGGAGCAGCAAATATAGTTATTATCATTTTATATTAAGGTTTCATCTCTTGGACAATTTATACCAAATTATATTGTCTGTGAGAAGAATTTCGAACACCAGTTATTAGAACATTACCAAAACTATGGTATATGATTTGTTTCCAGTTCTAGCTTCGAAATGGACAACATACAGAAAAAGCATCTTTAGCGTGAATTGCAACAATAAAAATTAGTACATGCTGAACTATCTTAAGATTCAACAGAAAGCATAAGTACCAACAAAAAAATTCGAATTCCAAAGCACAATAGACATATTAGACTTTTTATTACTATTCTGTCTATTTACAGTAGCCCTTTATGCCAGAGACGAAGAAGATAAAATAAATTGGAATAATCTAATATAAAGTAAAAGTGTCGTCTATTTGTTCTCTTTTCAGTCGTACACTTTTTGACTGTTCGCAACCAAACTTGGTATGCACCCTTAGAGTCCCAAGAAGGTGACATAAGAGCTGATTTTCAGTCTGACATCGTCATGTCACTCTCCTGAGCAAACTGTCTATCTGTTTGTCCATCTCTAACGCCTATAGTCCTTCGCATGTATGCTTAGGACTTTCAGGGAGTAATATAGGAGGTTCATGCTTGGATGTGTTCCCTTCCTGTCACTCTCTAGGGGCATTTATGTGTTCCCAGTGCTATTATAGTGATCTCTGCAAAATTTCAGAATAATCTTTTGTGCACCTCAGGGGATGTCATAGAGTCGTCAACTTTGAACTTGAACCTCATATGTTATCCTCCTGGATGTCTCTATATTTTGCGCATACCATATAATTGATCTTTGCCAACCATTCAAGAGAATGATATTTTGTGTTCGGCATTCATATCTGACCCAATATGTCACTTGTTTTAAGCAAGTATTTCTACCATGTGTATTGAACGGATGAGCCATTTTTGCATTAAGATAAAGATAAAAGAAGCCTTTCTGATACATCTAACATACAACATATTCAGCTAACCTACGAAACCCTAATAGGATAGACCCCAAAAGAATGGGTACCACACTATCCTCTCTTTCAAGCAGACCTTTGCTCGAATCCCACTCACTACTACCACAGAAATATTATTTCTCTGAACCTCTCTGTGAACGGCAACATATTTACTAGCCAAAAAAGTATGGTAAAACCTAGTAAGTAATTAGTATATATTTTACATTTATTTGTTTGTTTGAAGTTAAGCACAAAGCTACACAATGGGCTATCTGTGCTCTGCCCACCACGGGTATCGGAACCCGGTTTCTAGCGTTGGAAATCCGCATATAAATCGCTGTTCCACTGGGGGAGGAGGGCACATATTATATAATAAAAAGGTAACTAATTAATAATAACATTTAAATGATCAAATAAGCACCAATCACAAGAAATGTAAGTATTAAGAATTAGTTTAAAATATTCAGTGACAGGTGAACTGAATTTTAAGTTTTGTTTTGTAGGATTTTTATTTAAATATTATAATCAAGAAGTCCTGGAGATGTTATCATAGTATCTTAAAATGCTTGAAAGCTATTTAGGTCTTTATTTGTTCAGGCAGAATTGGTCTAAAATTCAGGATTTGGTCTGTGAATAAATTGCTTATATATAAAATATACAAATGTAGATCGTAACTCCTTTTGAATACATTACATCGTAAAGCTAAGGGTTTATGATACACAGCAACATAATACATTAGGTTTTCGTTTCATTTAAGTGGATAAAAATATTTCTGCTTGTGCATTATTACTAGCGTTATAGCTATCATGAAATATTCTTTTCTATGTAAGTGCTTGTGAACCTGTAAGTGTTCAAAGTATTCTCTTGTGCGCATATGTACACATTTTATCTCTAATAACTACATCCATCATCAAATCAACAAATAGATCAGTATAAATACAAGTTCACATTTAGGTTTTCAGTTTCTAATGATAAACTTCTGCGTCATGTTTAGTTAGTTATTGGCTATAAATATAATAACTTTAAATAGGTATTTATTATTATTAAAACAAGCTAATTCTGTTCTAATTCTAAAGTTGTAAGATTTGAGGTATATTTATATTTTATTACTTTTATTACAAATATTGTTTAAAATAGTATATTTAAAGTACATTTGTGCACAGCTCATATTAGCCTCATCTATAAACAATGAAATTATAGATACTTTCAAGATTATTTGTGCCCACACCAAAGTTTGTATTTGATAAGAAACTATCAAACTAAGTTTTGTTTCTAGTTTGATATTTATCTTTTTTTCTGGTTTTATTAGTAAGTCCTCTTGTTTTCACCCTTTTATGACCTCACAACATATCATTAGAACAACTGCTACTGTAGTACAACTTTGAAAAATATCTATAGGCAAAGTTTAAATGTCACTGGATAGAGTAAGTTATATACCAGTTACGTCAAAGTAAAGTGAATAAAGTGATGTGAAATATAGTTAATAATTTTGAGTGAAAGTGACAAAGCCTAGCTCCTGCAAAAACAACGGAACGTAGAGGGAAGTATGGAAGACTTACATACAAACCATGGATCTGAAAATGTTTTTGCTCTTTCTTTAAATGTTATTTTCTTGTTAAGCTATATTTGTTTGTATGTTATGGAAATTTTCTTCTATGACAATAAATTAGGTAAGCAATATTAGGTTTAGAGAGTATGTTAAGCTATAGAAACATTATTTCGATGACTCAAATAAAATTCAAGTCCTTGTTTCTGAATACAAACTGAGGTATCGTCCTTTGTCCGAGTTATGAACCTAAAAAAATGACGGGGTGGATTTTGTGATAAATAACACAAAAATGTTAACTTTCACACAATTTATTTTTAATACTATTAATATTATTACAGTATTCATGATTACCTCACCAAAAGTTTTATATGAGTTTTAATAACTCAATATGTATATATACTTAAAACATGGTATACACTGCGGGGTGGTCAGGGTGAATTTGTATTAATAGGTAGCGGCCAAAGTAATGGCGGTAGGTGCTTTCTGTTACCCGCTTTCAACACCCAGGTCTTAATGTTTTTCCACATTGTTTCATGCTTGTATTATGAGCTGAAATTTAAACGTCACGGGTCAAAGTAGGAAGTGGGTATAACTCAAGAAAAGATCCTTCATATCAGCCTTGTGGTGGCAGTTAGAATAGAAACTTCAGCTGAATTTATGTAGTATGCCAACAGTGGTGGCCATTTTTATCATTGGACTTTCCCCTAGAGCACTCTTTGAAATATATAAGACGTTTATGTGCCCTCTTCCACACTGTATGTATGTTGTGTTATAGATCATTTAGTAAAGTTTTTCGGTGTTAGGACGTGGCACCATCTATGAATGTAAGTAACGTTAACTTACGTCAAATATAATAAATGCTCAATAATAGTAATAATGGGGGATAGAGGAGGTTGTTACTCTCTCTCGTTAACGTACCTCTTGCTCCAACATATAATCCCACAAAGTTTGGTTGAGATTAGCCTAGCTATCTAGGAGTAGTCACATTACAGACAAACAGACAGACACAGTAATTTTTGTACTTTATATATATATATATACAGATTATTGTTATGTTTATCATATTGAAACAAGGCACATAAATAAAATAACTTGAATATTTATATTTTTTTATAAAGTATATTTATAGGTTAGAAATTGATTTTGACCATGAATAGTTTTAGAAAATATGTTATTATATAGTCTGGTCTGACGCCTTTTTTGAAAAATCATGTCCTAGGTCATCGCTAAATCTTTATGTGTTTCTATATTTATCTTTTCACGTTTTATAACCAGAGGAGGAGAATATTACCTTTAGCAAAATAATGTATCAAAATATATATGTCAATAAATATCAATCAAGTGGAAACTGATTAGATGTATAACATAGAACTTTCTTATTAAAATTAAAAGATTCTGACATGAATGGAAGTATTTTAATGTTTCTTTTTTTCCAAACAATGTCCTACAAAAACTTTTGGGAAATTCACAACGTAAAAATCACAGAAAAACTGAATCAAATTACATTAATCTTCAAAGCAGAAAGTAGATGCTATTTAGTGAGATTG
>NW_013670742.1:11289-29040 GCF_000517525.1 Limulus polyphemus | reverse complement strand
TATTCCGAAAAATACGGTAATTATTTTCTTTTTTTTATAATTTTTATTATTATGAATATTTGTATTATTAATTTAGTATTATCCTAAGTCTCCTTAGCTGGCCTAACCTATCGCGTGAAATATTATTGGAAAATAGTGTTACGACAGCGGAAGTCGCATGACGCTGGGAGCATGCGCACTGGAGTTTCTAGAATTATCGGGGAACCCCGTGAATGTACCAGTGTTTGCTAGACGCCTTCTTTTTTAGTATATAAGCCTGGCAAAGAAAGCCAGCGATAGAGATAGATTGAAGAGATATAGATAGATAGATGGGCAGATAGTTTGCAGAAATAGATAGATTGAAGAGATATATAATTGAGTCAAGCGAACAGTAGGCAACGTAAGTAAAGTGTGTGAATCACTGTGATTTATAGCGTGTGTTATAAAAGTAGTTAAGTGTAAGGTACTGATTGGAAATTCTGTGTATTACAAAGTTGTATCGAGGAAGAATAAACTAGTTTTAATTAAGAAAGAACTTGTTTCACCGAAGTTCCTCGGATAGAATTTATACCTGAAATTAACAAACGAGCAGATACGTAACAATAGCATTAACAGCAAGGGTATCCAACTGATCAATCAGTGCATTCTAATCATTAGAAAATTTAGTTTTATTTAGAAATAGAATGGTATATTAAATTAGATAAGTTTATAACAGGGTTAACTTTTGAGCTCTGCTCTCTGTAAGTAGTATGTTAATCTTAAAGACAATAACTCACCTGTTAAGTTTATTGAAATGTATCCAAGCTTTATTCTTTATACTAGATACCATTAACAAATAAAATTTCTCAGTACTCAACTTTTCATTGTTTACAAATTATCACTTGACAATTCTTACGCCATAAATGAAAATAAATATTTTAATATTAAACAATAAATTATTTGTTACTGGCAAATTAAAAACTTAAAATTGTTTTACATCAAAGTCAAGTAGAAAAAAGTACAAGATATGGGGCAATTCAGTTATTAAAAATTCTAAAGAGTTTGAGTAGACTGGTTGCTTGGATATTCATTTAGCCTTGAGATAATTAAAACAAATGAAGAAAAACTATCTTTATTTGAAAAACAAAACAAAACTCATAATTTTTCACCTACATAGAAAAAACAACAACTTACAATACTTTAACTGAATCGATTTATTGAAATATACGGTCAAATTGTTAATGGTTAACCTCACATTAAAAGAACAATGTTTCTTGTCCAGTGCTCCCTTTGACTCCTTCTTCCATCGTTGATCACATTCAGTATGATGGTCATAATTACGCATTATTACGAGACATCGTAGTTTCCATTGTAAGAAGCTTCTGCGAGGTAAGTTTTAAGTTATATATTTTGACGAACTTTCCACAGATCCTTTATTATGTATCGGCGATTTCTAAAAGTATGTTTAACTTTAAGCAGATCGAAAGCTAAGAAACTAAAAAGTCCACTGTACTATAGCTCCATCGATAGTTGTTAGGCATGTAATAAAATGAAATTGTTATGATTTATGTTTGTTTGGCCATTTCTCTCTTTAAACAGCCGTTGATTTCGAAGTAAAGTTCGAAGGTTGTAAACATTTGGCTCGTGAGCTTTCTGTCAACTTAAAAATCCCTGTTCATTATTTTACTTACGGTATTGAGAGATACGTTTTATCACAATGAGATTTTAGATCAAAATTTTTGTTGCTTTCATAGCTAAAGCCTTCACCTTGTAGATGAAAACGTTGCCTTGATTTGGTTTTGGGTATAGTTTCGAAGCCTGTTTTAAATGCTTAACTGTGCGGGTGTTTTTCAGTTCCTACACGAACATGGAAAGGTCCCCTTTTCAAAATATTGTGTGTTATTTGTCCTTTGGCTCTACATTTCTCTATTGTTTAACAAATCCATTGTAATTATACTCTTCCTCCATTCAGGTTGCGAGTAAGTAGTTCTCCAGCCATAAGACTATAGTAACAGTATTGCTTCGTAGAATATTCAAATTCGTCTTGAAACAGGTGCAAGTGTTAAAAATGTAACTCATACAATAGTGGTATGGTTCAAAACTGCAGCAACGCTCCACTGCATCAGCACATGTAAATCGTTCTTATAAACTACAATTAATCCTTTTTAGTTTTGTCTTTATGAAGAAAATTCCTATAAATAAAATCAATTTCCTCGCAATAGTGAATATTTTTGATATGCTTTCTGCGTAAAAGCGTCCTGCATGTAGTTGTTTAGCAAGTTTAAAAACATGAACTTGAAAGAAGACTTTTTGTTGCGCAAACTCACCCTTTTGTTCCTCCGGCACTAAACCTTGACTAGGAATATTCAGTTGGGGATCTCTCAAGGCTTCTGTCTTGTTAACCAGTACCGCTATTGAGTATTTTACCTAAAGGATTTAGAATAAAAGTGGGGAATTAAAATAAAAAGATACATCGCAAATCGACGCAAAATAAATAAGTTGTAGATAAGGTTCATAAATAAATAATATAAAAAAAAACACTTGTAACATAAGTACAATCTTAAATTAATTAGATT
The DNA here is from genome assembly GCF_000517525.1 of Limulus polyphemus. NCBI lineage: Eukaryota > Metazoa > Arthropoda > Merostomata > Xiphosura > Limulidae > Limulus > Limulus polyphemus. The sequence goes on along the minus strand of NW_013670742.1, from coordinate 26,506 downwards.
TAGTATGCTGATAAACAAATTTATTACTGCTCTAAGAATACGTTAAATGTTTTTTTTTAAAAATATCATTCTATACTAGTATGGTTTATATACTGAGTAATCTTATGGTTTTTGCCTGTTACAACACTCACTGTAAAAACTAGATAAAAATATTGGGTGAAATCACTCATTTTCTATGTAAAACATAGAGAAGATCCGGGATAATTAGTGCAATTAATTGTATTATTGATATTTATTGGTTGTGTGTTGTGTGTGTGATCAAATACTATTAGGAATCACAGGTAACAATGAGTATAAATGGTCTAGACACTTGATTAAAATCGATGAAATTATTTGGCAGTTCTAGGGTTAATATTATGGATTTGAAATTTTACAATCATAAACGAGTTTTAACAGATACGCTGATAAATTAAAAGTATTATGTATTATCAACAATAGCATTGAAAAAGATCTAACAGAATAAATCATGTCTGCCATATGTTTTAAAAGGGAAGAAAACAGTAACAAAAATCAAGTAATAATTCATTATCCGAGCTACTCCTACATGGAAAAGATGTTGCGAATGCTCGACAGATGGCAGTATGATCACAATTCACAGGGATTGTCAAATGGAAAACTTGAGTGATTGTTTAAAAACTTAATCATCTTTTTAATATTAACATTGAATGAATACATTTTACTCCATATCTAATAAGTAACACACATGTTTATCACTCTTAAACCAATTGTCATTATTTTAAATGTCATACTTGAATGTTCCAACCACTAGTGACGATGCGATTTATCGAGGTCTGAACACAATGTTAATACGAGAGCAGGATTCGGAGGGTCACTTTCTGTGTAATATATTTCTGAGTTAAAACCAAATTGACAATTCTTCTCGCTTGATCAAAACAATTTGTTGTTGTATTAATTATGTTAACTATCAAGTAGTCTCGTGGGTAGAGTAAAAATACAATGGTCGAGTATATTACCTATATTTGTGTTCTTTTCTGCGTCATGTAAAGTTTTTATTTAAGCGCAACATTACATATAGGGCTATCTGAAAATTTTTGCATTAGTGTTATGGAAATAACATTCGAAGTAGGTAAAAATACAAGCAAGTAAGTGTGCATACTCAACTCCAATGTTCTAAAATATAGGTAACTGAAGATAAAGGCACAACTTAACATTATAATAAAAACAAAAACAAAGTAGAAGCGTGAAACTTTATATCCGTGACCGAGAATCTAGTGAAAGAGAGACATCAGACGAGTAGTTACCACTTTATCTAATGAACACCGGAGCGCGAGTGACACCATAAGCTAAGGAGTTTCTAGGTCATAAGAACGCTATTACATTTGGCTGAGTGGTCAGCATCCGAGTCATTATTAGTGCTACCTAACTTACAGATAAGGTATTTTTCTCTTTCAACAACTAATAAAGAATCATTCCTGAGAACAGAGTACAAACGTCTGTGCCACTAAAACGTATGGGGTTATCCAAAAGGACTGCAATATGGAAACAAACAAAAACTTTTTATTTATATTATTCGGAGCAAAATATGTTTTCCGGTATGGAAATCTGACAACAGTTTACCCTGAGTCTTTACACACAAAATACTGCATGTTCATTCAATGAAATAAAAGGCAACAATAATGTTTCAATATATTACAGAAGAAAGCCTTATTGAAAATATTGCAATAATGTCAGAAAAAGCATTAGAAAAATATTAGTAACAGGAAAAAGTTAAGAAAAATTATCACTGTTTACTTAATTTAAAAAAGTAGTAATAAAACAAGTTATGTTTCATAATCATTTTGGAATATTATAAACGAATGACTTGTAAAAGCGCTTTAATGTTAAAATGTTTATGAAAAGCAAACGACAACAATAGCTTCAGTATGGAATTAAGAAGTTAGAAAGATTGGTAGGTTTTCATATTTTATTTACGTCATTTGGTCTACAATAAATACGAAATTCAATTTGCGAATGTTTATATTCCTCTATATTATTTCTTTCAGCGATCTCTGTACAACAGCCTGTTTGAACGTCGTATTGAATGGTAGATGATAACAAATGTCAAAATTTGAAATCGTACTTTTGAATTTCATTGGCTTCTGCTTATTGGGAATACAAGTTTAACTATTAAAGGATTTGTGAAAATACATTTTATTAATCCTCTCAGAATCCTTGAAAAGGTTTTTCGTTTTACAAAACTTGAAGATAGCTTTGATATACGGTTTATTTGTTTGTTTGAAGTTAAGCACAAAGCTACACAATGGGCTATCTGTGCTCTGCCTACCACGGGTATCGAAACCCGGTTTCTAGCGTTGTAAGTCCGCGGACATGCCGCTGTGCCACTGGGGGGCTTGGTATGTTAGCTGATTTCTTGTACAGATATTAAAATATAACGTTCATAAATGGAAACATTGGCTCATGTAGATATGTAGATGTTGAAAATCGAGTTGTTCAAGTTTACTTAAAACTTAAACTAAATGCATTTCCTTTCAATTTTAAAATATAGAATTTATTTGTAAAGAAACACTACAAATATAAGCCATGAAATCAACACTTGAATAAACAAAACTATTGAGCCATTTGGCTCTTTTATAGTTGGGCTATTCATATTGCTAAATTAACTCAAAAAAGTTACTTGAAATACACATCATATCTATTTTATTACTTTGCTTTTATTTAGTTAATTGTGTCCTATTTTTATATATTTATAGTATATATTATCATCATTATTGCTATTAATCCTTACCTTTTTTCTATTTACTATTACCAGTTCATGAATAATATTTACTTATTTATGTCTGTAAATTTACAGTTTCTTGTTTATTATTCGACAACTTTATTTTACAGCTAGTTTGTTCCACTTTCACTATGTATTGTATAAGATTTGTAACAGAAGATGGTTCCCCTATCTACATGTCACAGTAATTTTTTTTTTAGACTTGCAATAACAATTCTGCTTATTTTCGTTTCAACAGATTGCTCTACAAACACTTTAATCCATCTCCGTCACTACAGGAATGTTAGTTTTCCAGGGTGAAAACAAAAACAACATTGTCTCTAGTCTCTTCGTTCTGAGATGATGTGCGTTATCACATGTACTCATCTACTCTACGAAAAGTCACATCAGTGGCTTTTATTCTTTCAATCACGGATTTTGCTGGGCTACGCGACAGCGCTAGAAGTTACTGAACATAAGATAATCGTGGATATTCCTCGCCAGGAGGACAATTATGGAAGTTAGACAACACGTTAATTATGGAAATTACCAAGCAATATGATAATCAAATTATTCAATGAATACAACAATGGTTTGTGAAAAGCATATTATGTATTTTATGCTTACATGATCAAATTATATGCTAATTTTCAATATAATTTCAGCTTCAATATAAAACGATCGAAACAAAACATTTTACACGAACAAAATAGTAAAGTTAGAATAAAAATGGTCTGTCATATAAAGCTTTGTTGTTGTGTTTGTTTTAGTGTTAAACCACAATGAGCTATTTGCTGTATCCACCGCGGGGAATCAAACCACAGATTTTATGTCATATAAAGAAGTGATATCATAAAAAGAGCCAAGTTGTATAAAATAGCAACCTGTAAAGATAGAATTTAAAATTGGGTAAGTTAAACAAAAACAGAGTTAGGAATACTTGGCTTCCTTTTTTTATTGCAACTAGAACAAGTAACAACATTAATATAAAAAGGGGCCAGATTCCCCCCAATTATTTTTTGTTTAACTAACACACTTTTGCATTACATCTTTGCGTTTTATATAACTGGACTCTCTTACATCAGACCATTGTATGAATGATTCTAACTTGGCTGTTTTGCAAATTGTTTTGATCGGGTCACTATTTTTCGTTTTGGTAACAGTTTTCAAAAAGCAAAAAACTTGAATTTAAAGAAAATGTATTATTCTTTTTTACATACACACACAATAGTTTCTGACTGTTTTTTTCTTCTTCTGTTAATGTATGCCATATGTTGCATGATTTTAAAATGAAAAACAAATCCTGACTAAAATGAGGTTTTAATCTACACCATCAGATGAGACTGCAACATGGATATTTAAGTTTTGGCCACCAGACTACTATTTTTGCATCCACTTATAAGCACTAACGTCATTCTCTCTTTTAATCCAGATCGCATTTACGCCCCTAATTTGTTTACATTATGTTTTGCTTCCACAACAAGGAGAAGAAGAACTAAAAACATAGTAATTGTATCATTTGTTGACGGTTCATATGAAGTTGCTGCTTGTAATGTGAATGAAGGGTGTAGATATGATCGAAAACATAAGAATTTTAACATTCCAGCATGAAGGTAATTGGCTGGTTTGAATTTCGCGCAAAGCTACACGAGGGCTATCTGTGCTATCCGTCCCTAATTTAGCAGTGAAAGACTAGCGGGAAGACAGCTAGGCATCACCACCCACCGCCAACTCTTGGGCTTCTTCTTTACCAACGAATAGTGGGAATGACCGCCACATTATAACGTCCCTACGGCTAAAAGGGCGAGCATGTTTGGTGGGACGGGAATTCGAACCCGCTTCCTAACCACCTGGCCATGCCGGGCCAACCCAGCATTAAGAAGAGCAGCTATAGTAATACCCCAGATGTGTCCAAAAGTCTGTCTTTGTATATACAGTAAAGGCAGTGTTATTATACCATTCCTTTTAAAAATTCGGTTGGATCGCAATACCTCTAAATGGAAACTAAAACATTTTGTCCATTTATGCGTCCTATTAGGCAAACTTCAATAATTGTTTGTCAATGTTTAAAAATGTTAAAATGCTTTTCATACAAAATTATAAATTTTTCTATTACATTTGTTTTATATTTAGTAAAACTATTCTCTAAAATAAATGGGTTTTATTTTCATCTTGATTGAAACCTGAACACTCTATATTAGCATTCTGTTTTTGATACTAGAATGTGCATGAAGATAAACGATAAAACAGTAATATTTTTACTACAAATCGAATGCTTATTTCTCTTAATCTATAACAGATATGATACATATTTTCACGGTATATTACTGAAACACTAATTGGAGGCGCGAGTTGGGCGCCTGGTAAAGCTCCAGTTTTGGACATGGTATATTACTGAAACACTAATTGGAGGCGCGAGTTGGGCGCCTTGTAAAGCTCCAGTTTTGGACATGGTATATTACTGAAACACTAATTGGAGGCGCGAGTTGGGCCTTTGGTAAAGCTCCAGTTTTGGACACGGTATATTACTGAAACACTAATTAGAGGTGCGAGTTGGGCCTCTGGTAAAGCTCCAGTTTTGGACACGGTATATTACTGAAACATTAATTGGAGGCGCGAGTTGGGCCTCTGGTAAAGCTCCAGTTTTGGATCTAACAAGCCGGGTTCGAATTCGTACGATACCACAAAAATATACTCCGCACTTTAAGCTGTGTATGTGTTATAAGAGTGGCAGTTAATCCCTTAGCGTGAATGATGAGTGGTAGGGTGCTACTGAGTGAATAGCTGAGTAGCTTTACCATAAATAGAAACAAGATTCCATTTGAAGCGGGATTTGAGCCCCAGATGTCATGGAAATCTGTCAGTATAGGCTATTACGCCATCCCTCTTTTCAGATTTTCAACCTGCTTCTAGGCCAAGAGTTGTCAGTTTTTAACCTATTGGCTGTGAAGAGCAACTCACTATTAAAAGTACAACAAATATTCCTATAAACTTAATATATGTGATAGAGTTGGCAAACTAGCATAATTCTCCATTTCAGATTCAAATCTAATAGTGACATGTTGTTTCTGGCAGTTCCTCCTTTGCTTACTATATGTTTTGCCTCTTCAACAAGAAAAACAACAATTTTATCATTTTTTGACTGCTTGTTTTTCTTTCTTAATATGAATTAGGTATGAAGCTGTTGTTTTTAACGTGATATAAGAGTGTTTAGATCTGTTCAGAAACACAGGAATAGTGACATCCAGTATTTGGGAAAGCTTTGGCAATACCCCAAATTTGGCCAAAACTTCAGTCTTGTTTATACAGTCACTGCAGAATTGCTCCATGCTTCTAACTGAGTTACTAACATACTTCTAGATCTGAATTATCTTTAGAACAAGATTATAATAACAATATTACATCGGTAAAAGAAAAATGCTTTCTTGTTTCAGAAAATGTTTTGTGGATGTAAACCATCTGTACAAAGTTATGATAAGAGGTTGTTAGGAATTACACTTCTCTCATAAGTGAATTAAGTAACATGTTCTAACCTAACGTTAACGTATATTTCTGTTATCATTACAATGAATAACAATGAAAATCATTTTAGCAGAAATAAAAATAAACTATGTTAGGCCACCTAGAAGTTTATCGCTTTGTTCAGAGGTAAGACTAGCATTCTATCAAATTCCATAAAAAACTGCCAATAACTTTACAATCTATTTTATTCACACCCCTGACACTGGAAACTACAAGCTTCGAACCATTGCTAGTGTTTTATTGGATAAATCTAATATTGGTAGCAGTGAAAACATATCTTTGAACCAACGCTGGCTTTTTCACTAGATAATCTACTAACCAGAGACACTTTAGATCACAGTAACTTCGAACCATCTCTAACACGTGTTCCGTAAATAAGGTATACTCTATTTTTTCCTTAACGTCATTTTCCTTAAGTATTAGTTAGAATGATTAATATATCTACTTTTATTATAGTTACTATTTTATTATTATATTTTTAATATAAAGATTAAAATTATTTTTCACTTTTAGCTTAGCATATGGATTCAGGGCTAACGTAAGCTGGCCAGACCTCGAGCTATTATTGGGAATATGGTTCAAAATATCGCTAACGGGAACTGTACCCAACGGATGAAACAATTCATTCTAATCTTTATAAGTAAGAACGTCAGGACAGTATATTTAACTAGCTATACTCATTACAGGTTGACTTAGTTATGATCTCTTTAAGTAGCTTGCTTTGATCAAAAGTTAACATTAATAGTGTTTTACTATTACAAAGCCTACCTACTAGATAGTGATCCTGATGACAATAATATTTACAAGCCATTGCCTGTGGTTTGGTAGATAAACCTAATAAGTTACGACTCAAAGCTACGTTGATTCCGAGTCTTTGCTAGCGTTTTACTTGCTGATAAATTTATTAGACAACACGAGTAGTCGAAATGTTGTTATAAGGTACAAAAAAAAAAATCCACTCAAAAACCCTGGTTTCTGGACTTTTATTCAAACCTAGCAGATGTTGAAATTAATCATCACAACAGTTCCAAGTTTCGTTCATGTTTCACTAATTATCCCTACCTAATAACATTTAAAGCATATTTGAGTGTATACTAAATTTAAACCCAATTTTTGGCAAATTGAATATCATGATATTCAAACCAGTGTTGTAAAACCTTGAGTAAAATGTTTTTGTTTGATCAATAATCTAAAGTAGACATACATCATTATATCGTGACGTTTTTTTTATATTCCCATACAAGTTTGATATTTGGTGTTTTCAATCGGAACGCCACCTTATGAGATACATGGGTTTAACAGAAAGTTCGAAATATATGATATTCAAATATAGCCCTCCCTAATTTACGTTTGTTTGTTTTTCTCAAATAAGTTTGAATAGTAGAAGACAGCCTAAATTATATTTCTCATGAAAAATAAAAATACTTGATATAGTGGTTCCCAACCTCGGGGCGCCCCCCCCCCCCTTGAGGTGCTACAAACACGACAGGGGGAGCGCCAGGCTTGGCTCCTTGTGAGGCTAGACGATTTCAGTCAATGCATTTTTCTGGCCCGAACCTCTTGTGGTGGAGGCGAGCGATTACGGTAGGGCCAATAATGCAAAATTAAGTGTTTTTATATATTTTTCACTAATGAAATAATAAGTAATTACTACAATACGTATAGCATTTTAAAGTGTGTCTATGTATTACATTTCATCCCTTAACTCACTCTTTCACTCATTAAAAAAAAAAAAAAAGAGGGAAGATAAAAGTTTGGGAACGCTGGTATAAATTACAAACAAATGAAATTTTACCAGATTTAAATAAGAACAATCAACTTTCAGTTTGATAAAAAAAAAAGTCAAAACGTCTATTTATCTATTCTTGCGAACAAGTTGGTTATATATGAAGAGAGTGTTTATTACTTTCAAAAACAAGTAACTTTCTTTCCAAACTACTGGGGGTCACCCCTTTTTCACCACACCAAATCTCCAAATTTATTTCTTCAGCTTAGCCTTAAAGCAATAATTGTGTTACAGCGAACATAAATGTACTTTGTTACACATTTTCCGTAATCATAAGTAACTGTTGAATCTTGACTTTTTTTCTTCTATATTGCTAACACGTTTCCTAAATGGATATACAAGATTGTGACATGTCAATAAGGGTAAAGTTGTATTTCAGTTAATCATTAGACCATAATAAGGCCTAGAAAAAAATGCTTTGGATTCAATTACATGCTGAAAAAATAGGGTAGGTAGGCGGGGTATTTTTTAATTCAGATACATATCTTATGATACAAATAAATGCAATTGTAATATATCAGATTGTACTAAATACTAAGCACTGTCAGAAAAGTATTATTTAGACATATGGTAACTACAGAACTAAAATGTAAAAATTGAAACTCTTTAGGTTAGTTACAGTTAGATTAGGTAAAATATATAATAATAATATAGTAAAAAAATTCTGACGAAGCAGAAGCACGCACGAACGCGAGCAGCTCAGAGTAGCTTGTGGGTAACGTAATTCAATAGCGTAACGCGAGCCACACGTTCTCTAAGTGATTTACGACTTATAATGATGCGAATAGTAGTTAGACACGTTCAAAGGGCAATAAAACAATAAAATGTGAGTATAAATAGATGTATACTGTTACGAGCTTAAAGCTGCTTAGGATAAACAAATAAAGTTACATGTTACAATTTGAAGTCATTCTAGAAAGAAAAACGGGTAATTTAGATATATTTCGATTATTTTTTTGTGGTTACGAGGTAGGTCAAATTGACCAACCTTGTATAAAAATAGGGTGGAGAAAATAACGATAAAATACATGTATTTAGAAGGTTTTAGAGATCACGCAAATGACATTTGAGATTTTTGAGATGAAGAAAAGTATTTTTAATGTTAACATAAAAATCATTTTGCACTTGGAGCAGTAAAAAAAAAGACCCAATATATTCATGAATAGATCTTTATTAATAATACTTCACTAAAATATCTGATTTTTGGTATATACAAAAGACTTGTAAGACTGCCAGATTTTGTGAAGATACACATACTATATTAAAAGTTAGTAGGATCAAAACTATAACAAGTACAAAGCGGTCACGTGATCGGTCAATTTAACCGAACCAGTGTTGAGAGAGATAATTGGCAGAGAGTGTTTACACACCACACCAACTAACGAATCAGAAACGTGCTTTCTTATGACCTTCACCTTCCACAATACGGTTGCAGATTGGTGCAATAATTTAATGAAAATAAAAAATAATAATCTAAGGAAGTTTTTCATTTGGGTCGGTAGTGAGAAATATTTTATTTGGGGGGAAGCATTGGAAAAACTTTATAGTCGGGCATTGTTATGTAGAGTCGGTAGGGCAACCTGAAACAAAGCATTTTTTCCTAGGCCTAAATATACAGCTATTAACGCAACTATAAACTGCAAATACGATTGCTTGATTTAAAATGCACCATATGACTCTGTTATCCATAATTAAAATACAGAGAAATTCCAGATATGACAGGTACAATCTTAGCTATCGGTCCTCGATATAATATGTGTTTTTGCTCGGACAGCTAATAAACAGGGCGCCAGCGTGTCGCTGAACATATCTGTCTGACCAGTTAAAAAAATAAAATAAAGGGGACTCCCGGAGAGAGCTGGTCTACAGACGTCAAGCAAAGCCCAACGCCCGTCCTGCGACATCTAGTGCAATAAGCCAGAAACGAGCTTTTGAGGTCATCGGCTGCCACTCAAAACATGTGGTTTCATACAAACAGAGAATCAAACCACTGCCACGCCTGTATTATGTATTCCCGTAGAGCATGAAGTGGGTTTTGAAAAGCTTAAACTTTTTTTTTTTTAGGCACCCAAAATTTTTTACATTGCGGTAAACGTTATCATGAATAGAATATTTAATGTTTGGGAATAAAATAAATTATATTTAGTATCCTGATTTATAAAATTTATATATTATTGCTAATTATCCTTCTATGAGCTAGCTAAGGCAGCATACTAATAAGGTTTTTAAACTGAATGAACTTCATAAATCAGTCTATTAACCATTCCTTCATAAATGTCGATTCAATTCTACTGCCAATTTCTAAATTATCTAGAGACAGTAGAGTAAATAACGGAACGCATCATAAGATTACTTACTTTGTGCCTACTCAAGCTTTGCCAAGTGAAATGAAGGTCAGGTATTTCGTTTGGAACAACAACTTCGAATCCTAAGGCGTATGTGTTCACCATTCCGTCTCGCACATAGTACAGCTCCGAGTTCAGGCCTAAAAAGTACATAAAAAATTAATTGTATTTATTGTTAGCATGGTGACATAGTTATCATTATAGACATGAAATATGACAATAAGGTTGATATAGTATTTATGCTGAGTTATTACAGGTTATGGTATGGTTAAAAAGTCAACCATAAAACTAAGCACTGAACAGAGTTAAAAGTTTAGACCTAATAAAAGGAATACAAGATTATTAATATTATATCAATTTAAGCTGTGTTGTCAGTTTGTTTGTCCGAGAACTTTTCCCATAGTTTTGAAGCTAACAAACTCAAACTTGGTATTGGTAAGTGTACTCGAGGTGGCCCGGGTGGTGAGGTGTAAAGGTTGTCCTTACCTATATGGCGTAGCTCCCTTACCAGTGGGGCTGAAAGCGCTCGGAAGGTCACATAAAGGTGATAGGGGTCTAAGAGTAGATTCCCAGAGTATTTGAACCGTAACATTGTATTGGATTTTGTGTTGTGGCTCACCTCAGGATCTCGGAGGTGCCATGTTTGAACTATGTTCATACCCCCCCCCCCATCACGCAGAGTCTGGCATCACAGTTTCTGTTTCTCGCCCCCTCCCCACCTTGGGGTTACCACTTTTCAAACTCCCACACACAAGCATGTGGAAACAAACGTGGCACCACGGCAGAGGTCCTAACGGGGATTGTTTTCGGAGATGCCCCCGCCCCCTTGTGGTATTTTTAGATGTAACTGTAGATAATGCAATAGCTAGATCGGTACTTCGAAGCCTCTATTAACCATTAGCGGGCCCCCTTTACCTTGCAGCGGAGCCCGAGAGGGTATTTTATGCTACTATTTAACAAATCATACTATTTTTTATTTTTACACTTTTATTCTTGGTTAAGAGATTTTTTGTAGATATCGAAATTTTTCTGAAAAAAAAATGGTCAACCCTTCCTCGCAAGGCTTTTTGACAATGTGTTAGGATGGGGTGCATTCTGGTTGGTTAATGAATTACCCTCCAATGCATCCTGCGAGATATTTTAAATAGCAATTTCAAATAGAGGAGACTAAGGTTTGTGTTATTTTGTAGTACTAAATAGACTCATTTCCAGTATTAAAGTTTGGTGTGTTGTAATCAATCGTTTCAAGTTGTCACTGATTGAATAACCGTACCACCTCTCTGAAGGAAAGAGTTACATTACTGCACCTCAGTTTAGCACATAATATCATGCAAAAAAAAAAGGGAAATCTATTCCAAGGTGATCTCTGCAGTTGCAGATGCAATCGTGTGTGTGTGTGTATATAAAAATGTTAATAATAACGCTGCCACATCCTAAAATTAAGACACATTTACTGTCTTTCAATTGGAACTTGTATGTTAACGCGACAAAAACGAATTAATACAGTTTCCAATAGAATAAAGTAATCAGCAGAGGGTGCACGTGATAAACACGGTAACGTTATACTGATATTATAAAACTACCAGGTAATTATATACCGGCAAACCTAGAAATAGAAACGCTTCTGTTTATTGAAAATTAGTACGAACAAAAACAGGAAATCTCAAACAATACCTGCTTAAACATTATTAAGTTCTTAAAAACTGAGGAAAGATTGTAAAATGGCGAAAAAATTAAGATTTTAGAAATGACATTTTTTTTAGACCTTTGCTCTATAGTTTGGAATCGATAACGCAGGAGTCTAAAACGCACAACGTGTGTATATGTTTGTCAGTGTGGAATATTTCCAGCATAGAGGTACACGTTTTGATTAATTAACGACGAGCCGCTTCACTGAAGCACAGTGGTTTGAATTAATAAACGAGTTTAATAATATATGTTTAATTTATCAAAGTACTCTATGTATCAAACAGCAAGAGCTCGAGGAACCTTCAACGTGTACAGGTTATTATCAACATACCACTTCAAGCTGTTGTCCCTTCTTGGCTTACGTGGCTAAGGAGCTATTTAAACTGGTTGGGAATGGCTAGATGGATAAATTCCTTTCTCTAGTGTGTAAAGCAGGGTTGAATATTAAGCATCAGCAGGAACCTAGTCGATAGTGCTAGCCATCTTTAATAAATAAGAAAATATCAGAAACAAAATACGTTATCTAATTTGAAAATTTAGACTGCCTACAAATAGCTAAGTATATTGCAATCATCATCATGATGAAAATTATAAGAATACAAACAGTCCATATATCAGAGCTCATTGCGATATATACCTGTGACCACTACAGGTATCGAAACACGGTTTTTAGCGTTATAAGTCTTCAGTCTTGCTGCTGAACTATAAGGGGTCTAAAACATAATACAAGTATATTTAGTTAGCTCTATTGATGGCCAAGTTGATTTTTGGTTTCGCTCTAAGTACATAGCGTGCTCTGGTCGGAAATTATTATTATACATATAAAATATTGTAATCAATTACGTAGAGTGTTTTTTGTTTTACCTTATACATAAATGCCACTTTCCATTAAAGACGGACCATTAGACTGTTGTCTTGCTTTTATTAATACAATCATAATTCATGCTGGCAAAAATGCAAAAGGTTGTTCCTCAAAAATACTTCAAGTCATATATTTTGTAGAAATCTCTAACTATTGTCACTGAAATTATCGGGGAAGAAAATAATCGCGCGATGTTTAGGCTTCTGTCACGCTTGTAATATAATACTGTCAAAAATCCCGAGATTTGTAGCGGGGCAAACGGGACCGAATCATTATAGCCCAGGGCGGTTTCTTTATTCTAGCTCATTTCACTTGAATGTGATGATGGCCAGTGACGCGGATGGCAAACAGTCTCGATTCGTGTTCATTATGCACTTGGAATGGCTGGCCTAGGTTTTACATTTCACCACATAACACAAAGATTCATGACAAGAGAACATAGTTCCCAAACAAATGGAGCGAGTACACATATTTGAAGAGTGGGGAAAATACGTCAGTTGCTATAACGAGTTTTTTGTTTAAGAAGGAAGCATACGATAAGCATAGTATGGATGTGAATTCAGCTAATAAAAGCCATAACTGAAAACACGCGTTTGCGTGTGCTTTATCAAATAAAAATTGATTCCACACCAAAAACTTTCAATAAAAGTCAAGATATTAGCTTTAGAATGCAAATCCCTTAATATAAACTATATATTAGACTGCATTCCCTAATCATAGGTGCCCATATTTACAGCTGTTTTATTAATCATTATACGCTTTAGGGTGTTACAGCTCCGCCACCTGTCTCCAAACTTTATTACTACCAAACTTTTTGTTTTATCTTATAGTGCTTATAGTACTAATAACACCAAAAAATGAACAATTGTATTTTTTCTTCACTAAAACTAAGCTCCTAATGGCTCAGTGGTAAATCTGTGGACTTACACGCTAAAAACTAAATTTCAATATCTATGGTGGGTACAGCACAGATAACCTATTGTATAGAATTATGTTTAACTAGAAACAAACAAACACTAAAAATAAAGTTTCTGTTTGCGATAAAGTCAAAACTAACACAATATTGACTTACTTATTATGAAAGATGAGCTGTACTGGCTACGGTATGATTCTTACAAAAACTTAAATTGTTATGACGAAAATATGCCATTTATTGTAGTTTCTATTATTGTTATATCTCTCATTATTATTTATTTTTAAAATTATTACAGGAGATTTTTTGTAACCATGTAAACTCGTGCTAAACTCCGAACCCCTAAAAATATCATTTAGTTAAACCAAACCAGTAGTGTTTTGTCAACCTTTTATTAAAAAATAAATCAGGTTCGTTGTCTTCATCTTATATTGGTAAAAGTGGGCCAAGGCTTAGGAAAAGAGTAATTTTCATATATTATCCCAGTAGTTTCATTTAAAAAGACGCGACTTACTATGCATATAAATCATAAAAATGTGTGTCAAGGCCTATTCAAAGCGTATGAAAACTGTGCTATTAAATTTATTATTATTTATTTTTGAATGTGTTAAAACTTTTGCGGGCCTGTGCGATGCGCTATATTCCACATATGTTGCAATGTGCAGCCGCTAATCCACTGAAATGTTGGTAACTATTGCAGGAGATGTTCAAAGCTATTGTCACTGAAACACAGTAAACAGTTTTGTTAATGTGTTTTTCTTATATCAAAGCCACAGCAGGCTATCTACTGTGTCTACCGAGAGAAATCAAACCCCTGATTTTAGCAGTGTAAATCCGAAGACTTACCGCTGTCCCGACAGGGGATAGTTTTGTTAATATAACTTCCGTACAACATGTATATTTTTGTATTCCGGAGAATTGTAGCATTTAAATCTTAAAAATACGCGAAAAGACAGACGTACAGCTATTATACCACGGACGACATTCATTTATTATTATTTTTTGTTAAGCGCAAAGCTACACGAGAGCTATCTTCGCTACTATCTCTAATTTAGCTGTGATAGACTAGAGGGAAAGCAGCTAGTCAATACCACCAACCGACAACTCTTGGACTATTTTTTTAGCAACGAATAGTGGGACTGACCGTCACATTAAAAAATGTTAAAGCAAATTCGACTATAAACAAATAAATGTTATAAAGCGAATGACCATAAACCATAAAACATTCAGCACGCAGAAGGTGCGAATATAAAATTTTAAAAGATAGAAATTAAGAAACTTTGTTAGGTAAATAGTTGGTCATGTTGACGTTACAATCATGTCATCAAGTTGTTGTTAGATAAATAGTTGGTCATGTTGACGTTACAATCATGTCATCAAGTTG
>NW_013670742.1:7012-10445 GCF_000517525.1 Limulus polyphemus | reverse complement strand
AATCATGTCATCAAGTTGTTGTTACGTAAATAGTTGGTCATGTTGATGTTACAATCATGTCATCAAGTTGTTGTTACGTAAATAGTTGGTCATGTTGATGTTACAATCATGTCATCAAGTTTTTTCTTTCGATCTTTATTTTCTTCCATAGTTATACTAGTCGAATTTTCAGGAGTAACAACGAAGCACTCCTTGTTTGATTTTATAATATCTACATGACTACATTGCACTCCTCGTTTTCGTTTCATCACAAACAGGACGTGTTCAGCGTAACAATGCAAACATCCAGCAAAATGACAGTGTCAGGGAAAAGCATAAAATTAAAATAAATTTGGAAGATGTTATTTAAAAACTACCTGTTTGCAAAACTCTCAAAATTCTGGATTTGGCTAAAAGTTGTTTGTATGTTCATCCTGTTGTAAGTTACATTTATTTTATTAATTTATTTAGACATTTCTATTGCTGTTCGGCTAGAGGGTTTTTGGCGTCACGTGGTTTAACGTCTGGATTTTTCTCCGGTATTTTAGAACGCTTTGATTAGTTTGGTTTGTTTTGAATTTCACCAAAAGCTACAAGTGGACTATCTGCGCTAGCCGTCCCTAATTAACAGTGTAAGACTAGAGGGAAGGCAGCTAGTCATCACCACCCACCGCCAGCTCCTGAGTTACTCTTTTACCAACGAATAGTGGGATTGACCATCACATTATAACATGAGGTTGAAAAGGGCGAGCATTTTGGTGTGACGGTGATTCGAACCCGCGACCTGCAGATTGCAAGTCGAGCGCTCTAACCACCTGGCCAGAACGCTTTGAACAAGATACAAAGAATGAGTCAGGCTAGAGTTAGTGAGCTTTTAGATAACGAATAATCAGTACATTTTATTCAGTTTTTATCTTGCTATTCAGCAATTAGTTAGTTCAGTACATTAAATTGAATTTGTGGTTGTGACGAAGTACAAAAGAAAAAAATCTGCAACTAGAATTATGTTTAGATATTATTTATTTGTGAAGTTAGGCCTATGGTTTGTCGTATAAAACAGCAACTTGTAAATTTTAGAACTTAGGCCTATGGTTTGTCGTATAAAACAGCAAAATTTGTAAATTTTAGAATTAGTAGTCGAAGAAAGAGAGAGAAGGGGAAAATACTTTTTGTTAATATTTAGTGGACTGCGCTTTGCGTCTGTTGAGTAAACCGAAATAATCCATCCAATAATCATGGCCAGGTGGTTAGGGTGCTCGACTCGTAATCTGAGGTCGCGGGTTCGAATCCCCGTCCCACCAAACATGCTTGCCCTTTTAGTCGCGGGGGCGTTATAATGTGTCGGTCAATCCTACTATTCGTTGGTAAAAGGGTAGCCCAAGAGTTGACGGTGGGTGGTGATGAGTAGCTGCCTTCCCTCTAGTCTTACACTGTTAAATTAGGGACGGCTAGCGCAGATAGTCCACTTGTAGCTTTTTGCGAAATTCAAAACAAACAAACCATTTAATAATTGAAACTGTTGCAACAACTGGCGTAGCCGGGGGGGGGGCATGCGACCATGGACTCCCCCCTTTGGCTTGTATTTTTATTTTTCTCCAGGAAATAATAAAGTTAAAGTATTATAAAAATAAATATAAATTCCTTTCAACTTCCTGGATGTGACACTGGTTGCAACACTTTGGGTCGTACTTTGAGGAGAATTATGCTATCGGTATTATAATATATATATCAAGAAAACATGGGGGGGGATTTATATTTGAAATAGTTTCATGCACAGTTCTAAGAGCAGTGGATACATCAAATGTGTCTTTATTACATTTAATTGTAGTTCACCTTTATTTTGCTTTAATGTATTTCATACCAAAAGTACCTTTTACAGGAGAGGGTGTCGAAATTAAACAACCCAGGTTCTAATACATAAAGCATACAGAACAAAGGTCGAAGCTAAAGAAGTCATGTAAGGCCCAAATAGTGGCTGTAAACAGAATCCTTGTTAGAAAAAAAGAGAGAGAGAGAGATTAATCGCATATAATTAATAAAAATATATTAAAAATACACATTTCAAACAATCTTTCCATTAAATAGAAATAACAAGTTTCGGCACAAAGGATTAACAATATAAAAATAACATCTTTCGGCATAACTTAAATAATTTTATTTTCCAGAGTTGTATTACGCGGCGTATTTTTCAACCTCCCTCACAAGTTTGCACTGAAAATGATAGACTTCATTATGTTGTATTACATGTGGTTGACTCCATACTAAGTTCATCACTGGGTTTATGCCTCCTATTTTTGATTGATGATAAGAGCATAGGCGCCGACTTGTCAAGAACTTGGAGGGAGGAGGACAAAAAACGGGGGGTTGTTTAACTTTCTTTATTCGTACCATAAATAACCAAATTAACAAAACATGTGTAAATGGAAACTGGTCAACAAATTTATAAGTCACACCATACCTAATTATACCTACCTTAAACACAAAATTAACATAAGCAAATGAAAAATGCCGGCATAGTTATAACCAATACCACCGTTCGTGTTACGTTGACAAATAATTGATTACCATTAACGATAATCTGAGTTGAAATAAAACAATACCCAAAACAGAGCTTATACAATAGAATGTCATTACTGTGAGAAAGGTTGTGAAATTTGAAATAAAACAATACCCAAAACAGAGCTTATACAATAGAATGTCATTACTGTGAGAAAGGTTGTGAAATTTGAAATAAAACAATACCCGAAACAGAGCTTATACAATAGAATGTCATTACTGTGAGAAAGGTTGTGAAATTTGAAATAAAACAATACCCGAAACAGAGCTTATACAATAGAATGCCATTACTGTGAGAAAGGTTGTGAAATTGGAAGAAATGTTGACACGAGTTTATAAACATGAAGAGAGACATCAAATATGGAAACACAAACAATGTCACTTTTCTTTACATGAAATATTATGGCCAATAAATCGAATCAAAATCAACAATAATTGTATACAAGATAGATAAAAAGTAGAACTGTCAAAAGTTGTTTAAGCCTAATTTCAACACCTCTCATGGTCAATAAGTTAAATAGCTTTCTGACCTCCTGTGTCCATAAGGTAATTCGAAGTTCCAAGATCACGTATGCACCGTTGACTAGTTTTCCTGCCAGAAGAACGTGAAACTGAAACGAACGCGCGAATGTGTCGAAACTAGTTTCTTTAATATGATCACTCCTGAAATTGTGTACCATTTACTGTGTTTTTTTTTCTCTAACCATTCTACTATTAGGTCAATACAGTATCAACTACATGCATATATTAGAGAATTAAATTTGGGTAGCTATACCCCCCCCCCCAAAAAAATAAACATTTCCGGACTGAATACCCCCCTTGTCTCCTCTATGTTTGCGCTTACGGAGAGCCCCTCAGTGGCACAGCGGTATGTCTGCGGATTTACAACACTAGAAAC
>NW_013670742.1:5023-6957 GCF_000517525.1 Limulus polyphemus | reverse complement strand
ATTGTGTAGCTTTGTGCTTAACTTCAAACAAGTTTACGGATATGTATCGTTGATATTTATGTAACTATACTGTCGTTAAAATAGTTTTATCTGTTGCAGGAAAGGTAACATTCGTTTGATGTAAATATCAACTGATTCATAGTTTTTGCGCAAAGCTACAGAAACAGCTGTCTTCACATAACCGTCCGTAATTTTGAACTGATAGATTGTTGCTCAAAGCAACTGGAAATAATGGCTCAAGATCCAAAAACAGAAAAGCGACTAGATTAGCAATAAGTATGTGAAAAACAAAAGTAATATCTAATGAATATTACAAGAAGAAAATAATAAATGTAGATGGGGTAAAAACAAAAATTTGTTGAATTTTTCGCAAAGCTACTTGAGTTATCTGTGCTAACCGTTCCTAACTTTTAAATAATAGACTAAGGGGAAGGCTCTTAGTCAGCACCATCCGCTGCCAACTCTTGGGCTACTCTTTACCAACAAATAGTGGGATTGATCGTCACATAATAACGTCTCCAGAGCTGAAAATACATGTTCGGTGACGAGCTTCGATCCCATAACCCGCAGATTGCAAGTCGAGCTCCATAACACAAGGCCCGTCTAGAAAACCATATTTAGAACAATAATTTATTTTGAATTGGTACCTAGAAGAATGAAAGCAGTTCCAATGAGAATTGGAAAACTTGGTTATATTCTAAGCGAAAATAAAAGTGCAGTGTGTAACAAATGCACAGCACTAGCAATGACATGATGGAATGAAACTTGTAGACTGACAAAGGGAATGAAGACAACACTACAAACAGCTCACAGAAGTATGGAAAGAAACACGCTAGGTATTACAAGACTTGATAATAAAAGGGGATCGGATCAAGTACAGAAAGAGAGTAGAGATGGTGACAGAAAAACGTTGAAGATGGACAGGACACGTAGTTAAACAAGAGGAAAGTAAATGATATCGGAAGACGACAATATAGTAGCCAGTGACTGGAACAGAAATGGACGAAAACCAAGATAAATATAGAGTGAAACGAACTGGTATAACGATTAGGAGTGACATGGATCATACGAGTACTGGATAGAGAACGGTAAAAGGACTTTCAAAGGGAGTCCAGTGTCCAACGAAAAAATGGTAACGGCTGATAAAGAAGAAGGCTATAGAGAAGACAGCTGGTCAACTACACTACCAACTTCTGACTGAAAAAAAAGAAAAGAAAAATGTATTTCACCTTAGTCAAATTTACCGCGCACCCAGAACCGCAAAGTGCGGAACGCATTTTTGCGGGACCGGGCCGCGAACCTTGAATTTTCAGTTCTATAGATCGAGCATACTAACTACTAAGTCATGCCAGCCAAGTCCCTATAAGTACTAACTCCCCATTTCCCATATTCATATAAATAGATATACTATGCTTTAATATTATTTTTATTTGCCATAACACAAAGATAATAAATCATCTTATATAAATACAAACGTCCCAATTTACAAAAGAAAAGAAAAAAGAATATACATATATATATATATAAAGTGATTGGTTTGTTTTTACCCAAGGCTACACAATGCGCTTATTGCTCTCTGTCCACATCATGATCTCAAAACATACAAACACAAACTGCCAACTGATATCCTGAGTATGTAAGACGCTGTTAAATAGTACAGTGAGGAAATCCCAAACTGCGAATAAGAATCGATAAATTGGAACTAATTCAAAAACAGTACAAAGACGAATAGCACATTCGCCTTACCTAGATTATTTATATTATAAGCACTGTATTTATAAGTCATGTATTTAGATTGATTATTAATTCTCGTAAACAATATAAATTAAGCTTTTCTGTACTGAGATAGAGTACAAATATAACATTATGTTAACCATTGGCCTTCAATACCTTAAGTTTACATGGTTTGTTTGTTTGAAGTTAAGCACAAAGCT
>NW_013670742.1:0-4629 GCF_000517525.1 Limulus polyphemus | reverse complement strand
CTACATGGTTTATTTGGTTTTGTTTGTTATGAATTTCGTGCAAAGCTACACGAGGGCTATCCGCGCTAGCCGTCCCTAATTTAGCAGAATAAGACTAGAGAGAAGGCAGCTAGTCATCACCACCCATCGCTACTCTTTTACCAACGAATAGTGGGATTGACGGTCACATTATAACGACCCCACGGCTGAAAGGGCGAGCATGTTTGGTGGGACGGGGATTCGAGCCCGCGACCCTCAGATTGCGAGTCTAGCGCCCTAACCACCTGGCAATGCCAGGCCTAAGTTTACATGTCAAACCGCCTGCGAAATTATGAAGCTCGAATCATTTAATACTTCACGGTAATGAAATAATTACCTAAAGAAATTACAAGCATTCTATCGATTATGACTTTTGCTGACTGGAAGAAATAAGTTATGGATTGTTCGTAAAAATAATAAAATAACAATATTAGTTTTACGATATTCTTAAGATGTAAACACCTTTTCCTAACTCTCGAATCATAATTATAATTAACTAGCATAAACGCCGCCCAACGGAAGGGTATTTGTGCTAATAATTACTAATCGTAGTATTCATACCTCATTGAAAAGTGAACATTTTCTAAAAAAAAAAAGAATTTTCTGGGAAGTACTCCACGGCAAAAGTGTTCATATTGTGCTAATATAAACTGTAAGTGGTACTCTTTATTGAAAAAATAAGTTTTTACAACTCCATTTTTTGGTACTATATTTACAAATTACACCAATAAAGATATAACCAAATCCTTACGTACAGTCCTAGTGAAAGTCATGTTCTTGTTGAGAGGAGAATACTTTTATTTAAAATTGTGTTCTGTGATAAAGAACTGTTTGTTGCACATACCGTAGTTATTTTTCTAATTCTCCGAACCTTGAATACCCAAAGTGTGATTTTTATTTGTTTGTAGTGCCATTCAATAGATGGCGCCACATTGTATTTATTATTTCGGTCACATACATAGATAGATACATATACACCCGCTACGTCCATTATAGTAAGAAGATTATACTTGCCATGGACATTAGCATTAACCCTATTATATTTTTAACACTGCATTCTTTACCTCCAATCACTACTATTTGTTATATTTCAGCCGGCATGTTGAGCCCTGTATTGAGCGAAATGCATCGTCGGCAGTGGATATGACGAATATAGTGTGGTTGGAATACTATTTATGCACTCTCCTAGTTCTTGAAAATCCCTAAGGAACTAGATAAAAAAAATGCTGTGCTAAAAATATAATCAGCTTAATATTAATATCTGACAAGTATAATTATTCATGATGCTCTTTATTAAAAGAAATTTGTATAATTGGTCTTTTAATTTTTTCAAAATATTATATAGTTGGTTGAGTAGGAGTGTCTGTACGTGTGTGTTTTGTTATGGTAAAGCCACACCGAGCTACCTACTGTGTTAACCGAGAGGGAATCGAACCCCTAATTTTAGTGTTGTAAATTTGAAGACTTACCACTGTCCTACCAGGGGGGGGGACTACCTTGAATAGGAATAAAAAATAAATTATTCAAAAAAGGCTGGGATTCATTGAGATTGTTTTTGTTCTTTGTCTTAACGATATATATATTTTTGTCCTTATTCTATTTAAAATGAATTTTGTTTTAGTAATTATTGCCTCAGTCACTACATTTTACCTTACAATTTTAACCATTTTATGACTTGAGAAAAATAGTATTTATTACTTTAATTTTTTTTAAGTTCTTAGATTGGGCACTCAAGCATAAAAAAGTTTTTGTTCCATATTATGTTCGATTCACCGGGCCGAGATAATTAAAAAATATATAAATAGATAGATACATACACGTTTCGTGTTAGGGGTACGTTAGTGGTGAACACTTTCCTTCGTTATAGTTCCTTAAGTCGTTAAGTCCCACGAGACGTTCGCACGGTTTGCGTAACAAAACCCAGCATGTATGTCTCCTGGGGCCGTTACCCTTGAGGCCACACCACGCTTTTTATGATTGCCGTAGATAACAAACAGAACTCACGTTTCATTTTCAAAGTCTATGAACTTAATGATCTATGAATAGTCAAAGAGACCGGTTTTTACGGAGGAGGGGGGGGGTCAACGTGAAATACGGGAAACATTCAGAACATGTGGCAACGAGGATCCTCCCCCCTTTCTTGCTGCTTACTTCTCTTTTTTTTTATAAACTCCTTGAGAATTCCATAATATGCATCAGCCTTCCTGCTCCAAACTGAATATAAAAAATAGTTAGAACGTTTAACTTATAACGGGACAACATAGATAAACAATGTATTTTCACTCGAGCCATTCAACCATTGCACACTAGTTAAGTTGTGAAACATGTGTTAACATCTGTTGGACACATTAATCATATAACCTAAATATAAAATAAAGTATATTTAATTCACTTATTGATTATAATAGACAGAAATACTTCCTAAGTTTTTACTTTATACGATTTTATTGTTGTCCTAGTTTCGTGTAAATAATTATAGTTAAAGAGCTATATAGGTACTTATTGTTGACCTGAATTTAGACTCCTATTTTTCTAGGAGAAAACAGGGCTTAATCAGTAGTTTTTTTTACTTTGGCAAAATATTTTTTTAACGTCCATTAATTTAAATTCAACTAATATCAGGGACGATATTAATTTTGTTGGAACACACAAGTATTATCCAGCAGAGCAAAGAACTCCCTCTGGCGGTTGTTGGATCGATATTCACTTTAAAGCTACAGGTAACTGTAATCAATTTTGTCAAAGATATTAAAAAAAGTGCAAACAAATACGTTAATATTTACAAGAAAAACGATACAATGGAATTTTTATAAGATCATGTAGGTTAAAGGCAATAAGCAGCAGTATGTCCATTAAAATTCATTTAAGCATTAATAAAATGAGGGTTAACAATAGAAACTGCTTAATTTTATACATTTAACTATCAGTGGAATTAAATATTCTAAAGAAGATTTAGCACAACAGACACTGAAAGGTTATTGTGAAGTACAGTAAAGTACGATTATCACAGTAAAGGTTAAGCATCGTAGTCACTAAACTCTACTTCTATAATGAATTAGGACGACTATCGTAATGAAGGCTTGTTTACCTTTTCCGATATGAAACAACCATATGTGTTATTATTATTATTATTATAACGTAGGCGTTTTTCTTTTTGCAAAGTCACATCGGGCTATCTGCTGTGTCCACCGAGAGGTATCGAGCCTCTGATTTTAGCGTTATAAATCCGGAGACGAACCACTGTCCTAGCGATGGACTTTTATTATAGCAAAGCCTCATCGATCTAGCTGCTGTTTCTATCAAGGGGAATCGAACCCCTGATTTAAGCATTGTAAATCCGAAGCCACCGGGAGTTCTGAAAAAAGTTTGATACAGCTATGCTAGAATATATTTTAGTCTGTCAAAAATAGTTGGATAATGTTTATATAGAAACTAGCTCGTCAAAAGTGAATCAAACAGGCCAACAATAATTGGTACAAATAATTTTAAATTACTCTCACTTCTAAATTACCGACCACCAGAGAAGCGAACCCGGGAATAATAATTATTTTTTGTCCAACTTCTTAAGGTGTGAACTACATCAATGCTTGCCACGCAAGAGAGCAGCGGGAATGGGTGGTGCGTAGCCAAATGTCTAGAGTGCCGGCTTGCAAACTCGAAGATTCTAGGTTCACGTCCTGTTGCCGCAGAAACATACTCCGCACTTTGAGTTTATCGATGTGTTATACGAGTGACGTTCGAATCCCACTGTTCTTGTGGGATAGCCCAATAATTGGCAATTGGTGCTGTTGTCTATCTGCCTTTGTTCAAATCTATCATTTCCAAATTAGCTTTGCGTGAATATCCGAAACAAATAAACAAGCAGCAGAAACATCTCAGTTCCCACATTTCTGAACATAAATAAAAGATTCTGCATGTATTCAAATCAAAAAACAACACCCGAAACTTAAGAGTTATTTTTCCCATCTGTGCAGAATAGGAAGATTTCGTTAATTAGTGAAGTTTTAAGCAACACGTGTGAAACAGAAGCCTAATGACTGTAAGCTGACATGTGAGAAACCCTCTGCTGTAAGTGTTTGTTGAATAACAGTGGGTTCAGGATCTCTTGCACTAATAAGATATGGTGTGAATAGATTATCACAGTTTTATTTGTAAATAAATACTATCTGATAACGTTCTGAAATTAGGTTTATCTCTATCAGTCTAACAGAACCAGTACTATCTATCAACTATATAGATGTATGAAAAATAAATATTTTAGCCAAACAGCTCTAACCAGCGTCTCTCTTACATAAAATCAAACATTCTTGGCATTATGGGATTGCATACGAAGAACCACGTGGAACACAATAAGCTGTTGCTTAAAATAAGTTATATACATGCACTTCGGCCATAAATTAATTTATCCGTAGAACTTGCTAACTCGCCGTTCAGCGTGACTGTGCCACGAACACGGATTACAGAGGGACCCCCCCCCATCATTAAATAAGTTATATACATGCACTTCTGCCATAAATTAATTTATCCGTAGAACTTGCTAACTCGCCGTTCAGCGTGACTGTGCCACGAACACGGATTACAGAGGGACCCCCCCCCATCCTATTTTTCTTC
>NW_013670741.1:45644-74657 GCF_000517525.1 Limulus polyphemus | reverse complement strand
TTTACTGTAGTTTTGGTGATAATATTATGGTTATTTGTAGCTGAGATAATTGTTGCTTTTCGTTGTTTACTGTAGTTTTGGTGATAATATTATGGTTATTTGTAGCTGAGATAATTGTTGCTTTTCGGTTTTTTCTGTAAGGTTTGGTGATAATATTGTGGTTATTTGTAGCTTAGATAACTGTTGCCTTTCATTGTTTACTGTAGTTTTGTGAGAAGATTGTCGTTATTTATAGCTGAGAAAATTGTTGGTCTTCAATGATTTTCTGTAAGTTTTGGTGAGAAGATTGTGGTTATTTGTAGCTGAGATAATTATTGCTTTTCGTTGTATTTTTCTGTACGTTTTAGTGAGAAGATTGTGGTTATTTATAGCTGAGATAATTGTTCCCTTTCGTTGTTTTCTGTAAGTTTGGTGAGAATATTGTGGTTATTTAATAGCTGAGATAATTGTAGTTTATCATTGTTTTTTTTTTGATGTTTTGGTGAGAAGATTGTGGTTACTTGTAGCTGAGATATTGCGGTTATTTGTAGCTGAGATAATTGTTGCTTTTTGTTGCATTTTTATGTACCTTTTGTTGAGAAGATTGTGGTTATTTGTAGCTGAGAATTATTGTTGCCTTTTATTGTTTTCTGTAAGTTTGGTGAAAATATTGTGGTTATTTCTATATGAGATCACTGTTGCCTTCATTGTTTTCTGTAAGTTTTGTGAGAAGATTATGGTTATTGTAGCTGAGATAATTGTTGCCTTTCGTTATTTTCTGTAAGTTTTGGTGAAAAGATTGTGGTTATTTGTAGTTGAGATAATTATTGCTTTTGTTGTTTTCTGTAAGGTTTGCTGAGCTTTTGTGGTTATTTGTAGCTGAGATATTTGTTGCTTTTTGTTGAATATTTCTGTACGTTTTGGTGAGAAAATCATGGTTATTTGTAGCTTAGATAATTGTTGCTTTTCGTTCTTTTCTATAAGTTTTAGTGAAAATATTGGGGTTATTTGTAACTGAGATAATTGTTGCCTTTTGTTGTTTTCTGTAAGTTTTGGTGAGAAGATTTTCGTTATTTGTAGATCAGTCAATTTTTGCTTTTCTTTGTCATTTTCTGTACGTTTTGGTGAGAAGATTGTGTTATGTATAGCTGCGATAATTGTAGCTTTTAGTAGTTTTCTGTAAATTGTTGCTTTTCGGTTTTTTCTGTAAGGTTTGGTGATAATATTGTGGTTATTTGTAGCTTAGATAACTGTTGCCTTTCATTGTTTCTGTAGTTTTGTGAGAAGATTGTCGTTATTTATAGCTGAGAAAATTGTTGGTCTTCAATGATTTTCTGTAAGTTTTGGTGAGAAGATTGTGGTTATTTGTATCTGTGATAATTATTGCTTTTTGTTGTTTTCTGTAAGTTTTGGTGAGAAGATTTTCGTTATTTGTAGCTCAGATAATTGGTGTTTATTGGTATTTTTATGTACTTCTTGTGAGAAGATTGTGGTTATTTATAGCTGAGATAATTGTTCCCTTTCGTTGTTTTCTGTAAGTTTAGGTTAGAATATTGTGGTTATTTAATAGCTGAGATAATTGTAGCTTATCATTGTTTTTTTATGTTTTGGTGAGAAGATTGTGGTTACTTGTAGCTGAGATATTGTGGTTATTTGTAGCTGAGATAATTGTTGCCTTTTGTTATTTTCTGTAAGTTTTGGTGAAAAAATTGTGGTTATTTGTAGCTGAGATAGTTATTGCTTTTGTTGATTTCTGTAAGGTTTGATGAGATATTGTGGTTATTTGTATCTGACATATTTGTTGCTTTTAGTTGAATTTTACTGTACGTTTTGGTGAGAAAATCATTGTTATTTGTAGCTTCGATAATTGTTGCTTTTCGTTCTTTTCTATAAGTTTTAGTGAAAATATTGTGGTTATTTGTAGCCGAGATAATTGTTTCTTTTTTTGTTTTCTGTAAGTTTTGGTGATAATATTGTGGTTATTTGTAGCTGAGATATTGTGGTTATTTGTAGCTGAGATAATTGTTAATTTTCGTTGTTATTTTCTGTAAGTTTGAAAGGACGAAAAGCAACAATTATCTCAGCTATTAAATAACCACAGTATTCTCACCAAACTTACAGAAAACAACGAAATTCAACAATTATCTCAGCTATAAATAACCACAGTATTCTCACCAAACTTACATAAAACAATAAAAGGCAACAATAATTCTCAGCTACAAATAACCAGTATCTTCTCAAAAAAGATACAGAAAAATACAACAAAAAGCAACAATTATCTCAGTTACAAGTAACCATAATCTTCTCACCAAAACATACCTAAGATAACAAAAAGCAACAATTGTCTTAGCTACAAATAAACACAATCTTCTTATAAAACTTACAGAAAACAATAAAAGGCGACACTAATTCTCAGCTACAGATAACGACAATCTTCTCACTAAAACGTACAGAAAAATATAACGAAAAGCAACACTTAACTCAGTTACAAATAACCACAATCTTCTTGTTTTCTGTATGATTTGGTGAGAAGAGTGTGATTATTTGTAGCTGAGATATTTGTTGCTTTTCGTTGCTTTTTTTTTCTGTAAGTTTTCGTGTGAATATTGTGGTTATTTGTAGCTGTTATAATACTAAATTTCGTTGTTATTGTCTGTAAGTTTGGTTGAGAATATTGTGGTTATTTGTAACTGAGATAATTGTTGCTTTTCGTTGTATTTTTCTGTACGTTTTATTGAGAATATTGGGGATATTTGTAACTGAGATAATTGTTGCCTTTCATTGTTTTCTGTAAGTTTTGGTGAAAAGATTGTGGTTATTAGAAGGTGAGATAATTGTAGCTTTTCGTTGTTTTCTGTAAGTGTTGGTGAGAAGATTGTGGTTTTTTGTAGCTGAGATAATTGTTTCCTTTATTTGTTTTCTGTAAGTTTTGGTGAGAACATTGTGGTTATTTGTAACTGAGATAAATGTTGCTTTTCGTTGTTTTCTGTAAGTTTGGTGTGAATATTGTGGTTATTTGTAACCAAGATAATTGTTCCTTTTCGTTGGTATTTTCTGTAAGTTTGGTTGAGAAGATTGTGGTTAATTGTAACTGAGATAATTGTTCCTTTTCGTTGTTTTTTCTGTACGTTTTGGTGAGAAGATTGTGGTTATTTGTAGCTGAGATAATTGTTTCCTTTATTTGTTCTCTATACGTTTTGGTGAGTAAATTGTGGTTATTTGTAGCTGAGATAATTGCTGCCCTTCATTGTTTTTTGTAAGTTTTGGTGAGAAGATTGTGGTTATTTGTAACTGAGATAATTGTTGCTTTAGTTGTATTTTTCTCTACGTTTTGGTGAGAAGATTGAGGTTATTTTAACTGAGATAATTGTTGCCTTTCGTTGTTTTCTGTAAGTTTTGGTGAGAAGATTGTGGTTATTAGAAGCTGAGATAAGTGTAGCTTTTCGTTGTTTTCTGTAAGTTTTGGTGAGAAGATTGTGGCTATTTGTAGCTGAGATAATTGTTGCTTTTCGTTATTTTCTGTAAGTGTTGGTGAGAAGATTGTGATTATTTGTAACTGAGATAAGTGTAGCTTTTCGTTGTTTTCTGTAAGTTTTGGTGAGAAGATTGTGGTTATTTGTAACTGAGATAATTGTTGCTTTTCGTAGTTTTTTCTGTAAGTTTTGGTGAGAATGTTGTGGTTATTTGTAACTGCGATAATTGTAGTTTTCGTAGTATTCTGTAAGTTTCTGTGAGAAGATTGTGGTTAATTGTAACTGAAATAATTGTTGCTTTTCGTTGCTTTTTTCTGAAGTTTTGGTGTGAATATTGTGGTTATTTGTAGCGGAAATAATACAAATTTTCGTTGGTATTTTCTGTAAGTTTGGTTGAGAAGTTTGTGGTTATTTGTAACCAAGATAATTGTTCCTTTTCGTTGGTATTTTCTTTAAATTTGGTTGAGAAGATTGTGGTTATTTGTAACTGAGATAATTGTTCCTTTTCCTTGTTTTTCTCTATACGTTTTGGTGAGAAGATTGTGGTTATTTGTAGCTGAGATAATTGTTGCTTTTCGTTGTTTTCTGTAAGATTTGGTGAGATGATTGTGGTTATTTGTAACTGAGATAATTGTTGCCTTTCGTTGTTTTCTGTAAGTGTGGTTAGAATATTGTGGTTATGTATAGCTGCTATAACTGTAGCTTTTCGTAGTTTTCTGTGAGTTGTGGTGAGAAGATTGTGGTTATTTGTAGCCTAAACAATTGTTTCTTTTCGTTGTTTTCTCTAAGTTTTGGTGAGAATATTGTGGTTATTAGAAGCTGAGATAATTGTTGCTTTTCGTTATTTTCTGTAAGTTTTGGTGAGAAGATTGTGATTATTTGTAACTGAGATAATTGTTGCTTTTTGTTTTTTTCTGTACGTTTTGGTGAGAAGATTGTTGTTATTTGTATCTGAGATAATTGTTGCCTCTCGCCCTTTTCTGTAAATTTTGGCAAGAATATTGTGGTTATTTGTTGCAGAGATAATTGTTGCCTTTCGTTGTTTTTTCTGTTAGTTTTGGTGAGAAGATTGTGGTTATTTTTAGCTGAGACAATTGTTGCTTTTCGTTGTTTTCTGTAAGTTTGGTGAGAAGATTGTGGTTATTTGTAGCTGAGATCATTATTGCTTTTCGTTGTTTTTTCTGTAAGTTTTGGTGTGAATATTGTGGTTATTTGTATTTGAGATATTTGTTGCTTTTGGTTTTTTCTGTAAGTTTTGGTGAGAAAATTGTGGTTTCTTGTAGCTGAGATAATTGTTGCGTTTCGTTATTTTCTTCAAGATTTGGTGAGAAGATTGTGGTTATTTGTAGCTGAGATCATTGTTGCTTGTCGTTATTTTTTGTAAGTTTTGGTGAGAAGATTGTGATTATTTGTAGCTGAGATAATTTTTTGTATGTTTTGATGATAATATTTTGGTTGTTTTTGACGACTAGTGTCAATAAAAGATAGTTTTCCTTGTTTTCAGCTTATAGTGTGTATTGAATAGAGGAGTACTGTTTATGAAGATGGTTGAGAAAGACATCAAGCCTTCATGATCATGACCCCAGATTACAAAAGTGTGATCAATATACCTCTCCAGTATAAAGGTGTAAAGAGAGCACTGTTCTCTAATTCTCTCATGGAAAATTCACATATAACAGGTGTAAGAAATAACTCGTTACAGTACTATCCGTCATACTGCAGATAAGATCTTTCCAAATGCAATCTTGAAAAACAGGTTTTTAATGTGTTAGTGATTGGACAGACATTTTGGTCCGATGTGCTAGCATATCATCATTTTGAAGTTTCTGTGTAATTACTGACATAGCATCATTTGTTGTAACTTTTGTAAATAGTGAAGTCACATCAAGACTAACAAGTATGTCCGTGGTGTTGATTCTTTCATCTATTATTATCTTGACAAAGTTTTTTGAATCTATGATGGCGGCTTCTTGAGTACCTGTCAGAAAGGTATGAGGAGGAATGACAAAGTAGTCTCATCTTTGTTAAAAACTTTACTTGAAAGATGAATGACGCTAGCCGATGTATCATCATTGAAGGTAGATTCTTTAGATTTGTTGAAAATTTCCTTTCTTTAGCAAGTAGTCTCTCAATTTTGATTGATGTTATGTAGCTTTAAAAATACATATTGTTGTTATCTTCAACCAATCAGCCGTAGAATTAATTACTGTTGTTATCTTCAACCAATCAGCTGTAAAATTACCTATTGCTGTTATCTTTAACCAAGCAGCTGTAGAATTACATATTGTTGTTATCTTCAACCAGTCAGCTGCAGAAGTACTTATTGTTATCTTCAACCAAGCAGCTGTAGATTTAGATATTGTTGTTATCTTCAACCAATTAGCTGTAAAATTACATGTTGTTGTTATCTTTAAACAATCAGCTGTAGAATTACATATTGTTGTTAACTTCACCCAATCAGCTGGTTCAGTTGTTTCAGGAAGTTTGATACTGAGGGAAAACAATAGAACGGGTTAATTAAGTAATAGTATTTGTTTGTTGTTGGATAAGAGGCGAAGCTGCTTTGGTGTAATTTGATTTGAACAGTTTTTTAGTCTAAATTGTACAGGTGTTTTTAAACGAAGGCCCTGTGGAACGATACATTCATTGTTTAATTTGAACCGTTTTTTAGACTAAATTGTACAGGTGTTTTCAAACGAAGGCCCTGTGGAACGATACATTCATTGTTTAATTTGAACAGTTTTTTAGTTTAAATTGTACAGGTGTTTTTAAACGGATGCCCTGTGGAACGATACATTCATTGTTTAATTTGAACTAGTTTTTTAGTTTAAATTGTACAGGTGTTTTCAAACGGAGGCCCTTTGGAATGATACCTTCATTGTTTGATTTGAACAGTTTTTTAGTTTAAATTGTACAGGTGTTTTTCAAACGGAGGCCCTGTGGAACGATACATTCATTGCAACATTGTGCAACTAAAACACAATATCATACAAAACAAATCACCACCTACCGGAGCGGAAAACAAAACCAGTCTACACAAAAACCTAAAACTGAAAAGCTACCCACAACTATTCTACGTGCCAGGGTTTTCATCAAAAATCGGCCGAATTTGTGACAAACACAAAATTCGGACTGTCTTTAAAACAATAAGGCAGAACTCTTAAACAGATTTTAACAAAACTAAAAAATCATTTAGCAGAAACACATCATTTGTGGAAATAAAATTTGTAGAGACAAAAAAAAGTCATTAGAGAATGCTTGGACACCCAGCTACCATCAGCCATCATGGAACACAGAATGGGAAAATGCCAGAGCTCCTGATCGACTGTCCAAAAATACTAAGAAGAAAATAAAAGAAGACTTTCAAATAAAAATAAGAATCAGAGGACCAGAAAATGGAATCAGTAGAGACACGGGACAAGTCATAATAAACTAAATATTGAACCCCTAATCCTGTCGGCAAACGGTCCTACTATAATCCAATTTCGAAAAATAAAGTTCACTGGACTATGACATGATAAACTCTGCATACTATAGGGCATTGTGTTACGTTTTTCAGACCTAATTATCACTTCCATTAATACCTGTCATACTATATAAAATTGTATATATGCATTAACTCCTTTCACTACCAATATCTTAAGAGCAAATACGAGAATTCACATATTGCAGTTAGATAGAAGTAAACAATATTAGGCCTGTATATAATAATGATCATGCGCACCTTAGCAACAATATGTTTATGGTCTAGTGATTTTCTCACATGATTGATTTCTATTTGAAAGGGAAAAAAATTCAGTTAGTGTAGTAATTATATCAGACGAAGAGCTCGTTAGAGAACTGGAAATCTTACGGCTTAATAAAAACTTTCATATTTCAACGTGGTAATTTAGTTTGTTAGTTTTTGAGTTTAAATGACGTTAAAACAATATTTGCATTCGTTTTGTATACATTATAATCTCACTCAAACTACCAGAATTAAGCAAATTCAAAGTAGACCCTAAAAATAAAACATTCACAATTTTTCGTAAGATATGATTATATTCAATAAATCGACCTAATAAATCATGAAATGTCATTTCTTTTATCAGATCAAACTGAAAAGCACGTGAAACTGTACTAGTTAAGAATAGTCTGTATAACAAGAGTAGATACTAACTAGACTTTGATGCATGATAAATTTATAAAAAACAAATTAAGTATACTTAAAAATATTATGACATCTACTCAAAACTTGAAGACAAGCTAGGGGTAAGTGTCGCTTGAAACTGATGAAACATCAATAAATAAACCATGCCAACGAGCCCAGTAATGTCTAGGAGCCAAATTGTGAACACAACTCTACGTATG
Source organism: Limulus polyphemus (assembly GCF_000517525.1). Classification (NCBI taxonomy): domain Eukaryota; kingdom Metazoa; phylum Arthropoda; class Merostomata; order Xiphosura; family Limulidae; genus Limulus; species Limulus polyphemus. The sequence continues at coordinate 66,855 of NW_013670741.1, read as the reverse complement.
AAGATATAACCCCATGCAAGTACAGATGATAATATGTCGTTTAACACTTGGAATATTAAAGAACTACCATAAAATGAATCAAACATTAACTTTTAAACGGGTAATAAATGTAAATTATAGAACTCGATGAACCCGGAAACAGGCAAGGTGACTAAGATAGGTAAACAAAACAAATCAAGTAATCCAAACCAGTCTTAGAAACGAAATCAAACATTAAGTCTGAAACTAAACGAAGGTTGCATTACGGTGATTCAAGTAACACCATTTTAGCAAATTAACACACAAAAATTGCATTACGATGATTCAAGTAACACCATTTCAACAAATTAACACACAAAGTTTGCATTACGATGATACAGGTAACACTATTTCAACAAATTAACACACCAAAGTAACATTAAGATAATACGATATTTTAATAATAAGCACATGAGGGCTGCTCCTCGATAGTCTGAGCAACATTACTCCAACAAGGGTTAATTATTTTACGTTGGGACTCATCAAAACACTTGCCTGGTAACATTACTGAATCGGAGAAGGTGGAAATCCTGTCAACTTTATGAACACAGCAAAAAAAAAGTTGTTGCGTGCAACGTGAATGTTTGCGTGAGCTGAACAAAGATTTATCTCCTTGGATTTCACCGCTCCATTTATTTGAAGATCAGACAGCCAGATTCGTATGAAACAAGACAGCTATCATAACTATTCAAAAGAGGTTAAGACAGAAAGGTAGGTGAAGAGCGTTCTTTCCATCGGTACCACACCCATTATATAAAAGCGTTGAAATATTTGAACGTAGATTCAATATCGCTGAAAAGTCGCGAACCAAGACTATACGGAACCAACTCCACTCTTTAACAGTTTGTATACAGTTTTGCTTTTATTATAGTTTGTATTATTATTACTATTTTCCCCCCGGTAGCCTATTCCTTGATTTTATCTATAAAACTGAACATTCTAGTTTGGAACTATCACAAAAACATTGCTTTTGCTAACTTATTTTGGGAATAGCACAAACTGTGGAAAACATTCTACCATATTCGTATCACACATACAACATCTTGTTTACCATTTACAAACGTTCGGGTGTGGCCTAGTGTTTAGCGTGCTTGGACGGTGAATCTACTTCCTCTGAATCGCGCTTCGCTGTTTTAAAGCTGAGGCAGCGCTATAAGAGCGACTCTAAAATCCCGCTCCAGAGTAGCCCAAGAGTTGGCGGTGGGTGCTGTTGACTCGCTACCTTCTTTGTAGTTTATTAGTTCAAAATTAAGAACGGTTAGACGCAGGTAGCCCTTTACGTAACTTTACGTGAAAATTCTAAAAAAAAGCAATTAAAATAAAATCTCGACAGAAATAATTTATAAATCAGAATACAACTTCATATTTTAATAAGTTCGAGATTCAGAACTGTGTGGTCACAACGTCCATCCTTAACCAACCAGAACACTCTATATATATTACAGCCTGGTTTCCGGGCTTGACGTCCTGGAGTGTTTAAAAACGGGGGTATAAAAAGTTACAAGTATCTAAGAACGGTTCACTGACCCCTGCTCTTCTACGTTTTTGGTACATTTGTGACACATTTGACCTCTCCGTCTGCTAATAGTACATACGTCATGTAAACAATGATTATTTGTATAGCCCAGACAGTAACCACACACACAAAAAAAGGAGTTTTATTAGTTAACGTTAGGAGTTAAGCCGGTATGTATTTGTTATTCATCTTCTCAAGAATACAATTTTAATTACAGTAATTCTGGGACTTCTATTTCCTAAAATTATAACATTTGGAAGTAGAAACCTGTAAGGATAACATTTTTGGCGTCACAAAATTTGTTTAAATAATGACACAATGAAATTTTGTACTCTAGATTGAAAGTTTGTACTCTAAATTGAAAGTTTGTACTTTAGATTGAGCGTTTGTACTCTAAATTAAAAGTTTGTATTCTAGATGAACGTTTGCACTCTAGATTGAAAGTTTGTACTCTAGATGAAAGTTTGTACTTCAGATTGAAAGTTTGTCCTCTAGATTGAAAGTTTGTACTCTATATTGAACGTTTGTACTCTATATTGAAAGTTTGTACTCTAGATTGAAAGTTTGTACTCTAAATTGAAAGTTTGTATTCTAGATGAACGTTTGTACTCTATATTGAAAGTTTGTACTCTAGATTGAAAGTTTGTACTCTAGATGAAAGTTTGTACTCTAAATGAATGTTTGTACTCTAGATTGAAAGTTTGTACTCTAGATGAAAGTTTGTACTCTAAATGAATGTTTGTACTCTAGATTGAAATTTTGTACTCTAGATGAAAGTTTGAAGAGCTAATTAGTGCAGTCATGAAGGAAATAAAAAATGTTTCTTTCTTCGTCAAATCGATCATGCAATTAAGCATTATTACTTATTTTGCATATAATATTGACGAATCAGTTCTAATACTAGACTATATTAGTTTAGTATTTTTCGGACGATTTAGTATCCTGACGTAAGATTAGGTCACGGTTACATGTAAGGCTGTGTAATGGTAACAATTAGATTGTATCACGGTAACGTGTAAGATTGTGTCACAGTAACACATAAGATTGTGTAAGGGTAACATTTAAGATTGTGTCACGGTAACACATAAGATTGCGTAAGGGTAACATTTAAGTTAGTGTCACGGTAACGTGTAAGACTGTGTTACTGTAACAGGTAAGATTGTGGCATGGTAACACATAAGATTGTGTAAGGATAATATATAAGATTGTGTCACGGTAACATGTAGAATTGTGTTACGGTGACATAGGATTCCTAGCATTTTGAAGCTTATTTTCTGTCAAAAATTACGATTATACACGAAACAATGTAACTATTCTTGATAAACTATACATAAAACAATGGAACTATTCTTGATAAACTATGCATAAAACAATGTAACTATTCTTGATAAATTATAAATAAAACAATGTAACTATGCTTGATAAATTATGCTTAAAACAATGTAACTATTCTTGGTAGATTATACATAAAACAATGTGCATATTCTTAATAAAAACAACAACAGCTGCTCTCCGACAAGCCTAAAAATCTAATCGAAAAGTGTGTTTGTGTGTGTTTTCAGAGAAGAGCCATGCTGGTCTCTCTGTTGCTTCCACCGAATGGAATCGAGTTGTAAGTTCGTAGACTTACCGCTGTCCTATCGGGGTAAATAGACTATCAATGCTATACCCCCCCCCCCGGTATCGAAACCCAGTTTTTAGCGTTACAAGTATTTAGATTACCGCTGAGTCACTGGGAGGCAAGAAAGGTATAAAAATTATTAGTAATTAGGGAAATATAATAGGCAACGACAGCAATTAATTTGAAACTCTTGATCCCCCCCCCTGAAAAAGTTCACATAGTGTTTAGTCACTAAAACACTAGCTAATATTTTACTTTCTAGATTATTGAATGATAAGATGTTCGCTTATTTTTCCATTTCAATTGTAAGAGAAATCACCACTTTATCATAACAAAAGTTTAACTGAATTTTTGTTTTAACGACGTAAGGTGTTTCAGCACTGTTAGTGATAAGCACGAGCGTCAGTCTGCATTTTCATTGGTAGTTTAACAATTGGCCTTAAAGCAGGGATAGACCCATAAAACGCAAATGGCTATAGCGTACACATATACACTTCATATTTTGGTATTTTATTTGTTTAAAACTTATAAATGGAAAAAAAGTCGTTATTTCTGTTATCCATACGGTTATGTTTGAAAGTAGCCCATCCCAAAACGAAATGATTTATATTTTTTCATCACCAATTAATAGATTTTCTGTAAAGATGCATATATATATATAATTATATTTATAAATATGAATACACACCCGGTTCTGTTGAACTTTTCTTGAAGCTTCTATTATATATACCAATATAGAGGAATACGGGATTGAAGAAATTAGCTTCGCTGGGGAATAGCCACAAGTACGTCCATATTATTGTGGGTATCTTTCGCTTGAATCATCTAATTAGAAAACCAAATCGTTTCGGTTGGGCGTTTCTCATCTTCAAGCTCATCAAAAATAGGAGAAGATGCCATAAATTACGATGGATATAAGACTGTCATATTCAGTAAAGTGGGACGAACAATACGGGCCCGTTTGTAGAGCAAGGCGTGGATGGCACATGTATGACTAAAATTCAATCTTTTTTTTTTTTCACCTGTGAAGAAACCTAATATAACAGACGTAGATCACATATTCCTGCTACAACGTACTGCACCTTCAATAGCATATCGTGTAAAAGAATGCAAATTATATCAAGATTCTTTTAGATAGTTTCATATTAAAAGCGTTTTTGAATCTTTTTTTTTTAGCCACGATAATGAAATATTTTGTAACGTTGTAATTTTGCTATCGTTAAGCAGTGATTAAAAGTAAAATAACTTCATAACAGGTTGTACTTGATTAAAATGCTTTTTCTCATAACAAGCAAAGAAATGTTGAAGTCATTTCAGTTAGCTCGTACAAGTTGAGAAGAGAGGTATCTGAGTCACAGTGATGAAAGAAAGCTTGAATAAAACATTAAACTGAATAACGAAGTAAAATTGACGAGTATTTCTAATTTTTATGTCGATATTAAGACCTTTCCTCGACTGAGACATCTCTCATAACCTGAAAGTTAACATAATCTTGACGTTAATATAATCACGACTTTAACATAATCTGGACGTTGATATAATCTGGATGTTAACATAATCTGGACGTTAACATAATCTTGACTTTAACATAATCTGGATGTTAACATAATCTTGACTTTAATATAATCTGGATGTTAACATAATCTGGACGTTAACATAATCTTGACTTTAACATAATCTGGACGTTAACATAATCTAGACGTTAACATAATCTAGACGTTAACATAATCTGGATGTTAACATAATCTTGACTTTAATATAATCTGGATGTTAACATAATCTAGACGTTAACATAATCTTGACTTTAACATAATCTGGACGTTAACATAATCTAGAATTTAACATAATCTGGATGTTGATATAATCTAGACGTTAATATAATCTGGGTGTTAATATAATCTGGATGTTAATATAATCTGGACTTTAACAAACATGACTACCCAAAACCTCCTTCTCTGTAGGAATATTATAACACCTGGAGTTTCTTGGGACAAAGTTAATTAACTGGTGAGGATTTCAGACACGTAAGTAAACAAAATCTTCTAATTTACTCTTAGAAAAACACTGAATATAGGACCAAGTAATAAAGCTGTATCTATTGTAGTTGTATTTGTCTAATCCAAGATACGAGAAACAAAATATTTTAAAATAATAGTTGTATTTATCTAGTTCAAGACACGAGAAACAAAATATTTTAAAATAATAGTTGTATTTATCTAGTCCAAGACACGAGAAACAAAATATTTTAAAATAATACTTATATTTATCTAGTCCAAGACACGAGAAACAACATGTTTTAAAATAATAGTTGAAAATATTTTGTTTCTCGTGTCTTGGACTAGATAAATAAAAATAATAGTTGTATTTATCTAGTCCAAGACACGAGAAACAAAATATTTTAAAATAATAGTTATATTTATCTAGTCCAAGATACGAAAAACAAAATATTTCAAAATAATTTACGTAAGTTTGTCTGTTTTTTTATTAAGTACAAAGCTACACAATGGCTATCTTAGTTGCGCCCACCGCAGGTATCAGAACTCGATTGTTTGCGTTATTAGTCCTCATACTTCTCTCTGAGTCACCGGGAGGGGGGGGGACTTTATGCAAGAATGAAAATCACAAGTGTAATCAGAATATTTCATAAGATAATAAAAGCCTTATAATTCATTGGTTAGCACGTTTCTCTAAGCTGATCCTTATTATAAATTACATAAAATATTAGCTTTTTGGAAGGCATAATCCATAATTATTTTTTCTAAGTTTTCAAACTATTTTAAGCTTCATTTTGTTTAGTTTAGTCATTTTACTACAGCATGTGTATTTTTTTGTATAAAAAGTTTACAATTTTCTAAACTATTTATTTTTTGCATTTCATGTAAGTAATTAAAATAAGAGATTACATTACTGTTTCTCTGTGTTGGTGTAAAAAGTGCGAAAGCAGCTAACGGTGACGGCATAAACGCCCTCTTCATCTGCTAATGAAGGAATTTTAATTCACACTTCAATATTTCCACAATGGATTATTAAAACACGTATCCCTCTGACAGTGGACAGAATTCCAAGATTAAATCCTGATTCTGTCAAACCAGTCATATTTATTTTACTTGTTAAATTATTTGATATTTCTTCCGAACCCTGTACCACTGGCTTAGTGTGTTATGGATAACCTTCGTGATGTTCCTTCTTCAGTCTTAGGAGTCGCCATAATATTTTTTACAGGAGCGAACCACGACAATCGAATACAACATACGATCGTTAAAATAGTGAAGGAAAAATATTGGTTATTTTAAAATATTAAAGTTAAGATAACAAAGATAGAAAATATATATTGAATATTTTAAAATATTGTAGTGAAAATACGAAAGATGAAAAAATACTGTATATTTGAAAATATTGTAGTTACGATAACAGAGATAGAAAAAGATTATTGAATGATAAAAAAATGTAGTTAAGGTAGTAAATGTTGGAGAAGTACTGAATGATTTAAAATATCTAAGTTAAGACAGTAAAGATCTTATCAAGATATTCCACAAAATACAATCAATATTCATGACATGTTTAACATATTTACTTGACTATTTTTCACACATTTTCAAATAACATTCCTAATTTTTTGTTTAGAAATCAGAAGTGTTTCGTCTAATTACCTCAAAACCATTTTATCAAACTCTTAAATTGATTTTATGTACAGAATGTTATAGTTATTCCCTTAGATATATATATATATGTATATGTGTGTGTGTGTACACTGTAAAACAAGTCACACAGGCTGTAGATATATATATATATATAATACGTAAAAGTTGAAATGGTTGCATTTTTTTCTACAAGTAATGTTTTATCGATTTCAAACCTTTATACTAATTATTACTGAATGACAAAACTTTGTAAACTCTCGTGTATGTGTGATGTATGAATAATTAAGTCGTACATCTGTATAAATTATAGTTATAGAAACCTTAACTTAATGTTAACTCATCTCTAGTCACATGTGATATAATTATCATAGCTCACCCACCGAAAGCTTCCGTGCTCTTGGAGAAGCCAGAATGTTGCGAGAAAAAGCAGGAAGCCTGCTCTCCGCCGCCTTATCATTTTCAGAACTCGAGGGGCATCTTCCCCTTCAGTACTGGGACAGTCAGGATGACCAGTATCTCATCAACTATCGTCCTAACGTGACTGCTTACAGTAACAAGTGACAGAAAGGATTAATAAAGCCACATCACGATTTATACAGATTCTTGTGGTGAGGTACTGGAGGTTGACTCACCGAAAGAAATTTCAATAACTTCCATTACTTTCATGATTAAACTTTCTCGTCCAATCGCTACCTAGATATCGTTCAATCTGCTAGCTAAATTCCAAGTACTTTGAAGAAGGCGATTAAAAGGCCGTCTTTCAAGTGGCCGTACGCATTGTGCTTTGTAACGCAGCTCTGATTGGCTGGTTTGTTCTCGCACAACAAGGTAAGCTCCGGATCTCCACGGCTAATTCTACAATCTTAGCGGTAGGCAGCAACGACAGGTCGGGAAACTGTAGCCTACAAGGGTCAGACGCTGCTGCTTACATCGCTTCTGGACTTACGCTCTAACAACACGACTCACATCTTGGTTAACAAACTCCTAATAAGGATGAATGAAATTTCGAAACACTGGAAATCTCGAACGATTTCGAAGCACGTCAAACAGTTTGTCAGATCAGGTACAACTTTATCTATACCACTCAGGCTTCCATGACATGTCACCCACTAAACACGACTGTAGTCTGGATCACTTCGAAATATCTGGTTTTCGTGATAATTTCTCTCTTTGTGTTCTATTCCTCGAAACAAGTTACAGTTTAACAGGCGTCTCGAACCTTTATATCTATCGTTTTCTTTAAGAGCACCACGTAGCTGACGTAGGAATGTAATCAGATCTTTCACCACTTACGTCGTTACTGTCTATACTTACAGTCAACATTTCCCTTGAGAAATCTAATTTTCAGCGATATTCACTAAAGAGTAAGCAATTGTTTTGAACTAGATTATCATTGGTAAAACGCTTATAATTTTCTGTGAAAGTGTGACGTCATTTCTTAAGTGTAATGCTCACGTATAGCATCAGGGAAATACTGAACCGGAGAAAACACTTTAAAGTTAATATATATGCCTCGAAGAAGGGAAGCTGAGAGAAAATGTCCAATCTGGACATAGTTAATACTCCGTGTAAATGTAATGTAATGTTGTTATACAGCCACATAAAGAAATACTCCAGTAAGACTGAGCATTAGGCGACTAAGTTGATTTGCATAGAATATACAAACATTTGTAAAGTTGAAGATATGTTAAATATGCTTTCTTTTGATTTTAAAACAAGATATATTGTGGGCTATAGGTATATACACGTACATCCTGAGCTCTCAGTATGAAGCTTGCTACGTAACTCCAGACAAAATGTAGTTCCCTCAACGTGCTACCACTTCTTCAGGGATGGGTGTTTTTTTCTTTGAATAGTCAAGAAAAAGGTTGTTTCAGAAGAAGTTTTGAAATCAAAAACGTTGAGTAAGTTGAAATACTTTTGTCACGAGTTAGTAATCGTTTAGTCAAATAAAATATGTCAATCATTTCCCAGTCAACTGTTCAACATGTTAACAATTCATAAGTAACTATTATTTTTAGGTTCATTAGCAGTCACATCAGTAAAATATATTATCGTTGGGTTCATGAACTGCCATGACAAAAATTATTATTAGATTAATTTAGAATCATGATATATATAATTATTGGATACATTCATAATAATAACAGCGAATATTTTACAATTATGAGGTTCATTAATTATTAGAACAAACAAAATGTGTATTGTTGAGAAGTTCTCTTACAATCAGAATCAAAATATATTGTTGGGGTGTTCATTGACAGTCACAACAAACAAAAACATATTGTTAGGGTCAGACCCTCTCAGAGGCTCAGAGAGGCCCGGGTCACTTCTATCTTTTGAGGCCTCTGGCTATAACAAAAATAAAAAGTAGTAACAAATGAAAACAAAATAAGACAATAATTAGCCCAAAAGAAAAGTGAAACATAATTTGAATATACATTTAATCTGTATATATTATTTTCAGCTCTAAGCTGAGAATGTGTGTCACATTTTGTTTGATTGGGAGGCACATAAAAACAAGTTTGACAGATGCAAAATAATTACAAGTGTTTAAAGTTGAGGCCCCCTTTGAGCTCGAGGCCCGGGGCAAATGGCCTCCTGGCCTCCGTCTAACTGGCCCTAGTTAAGATGTTCATTGACAATCAGAATGAACAAAAATATATTGTTACGGTACTCACTGTCAATCACAACTGACAAAAAAATACATTGTTGTGGTGTTCAATGACAATTTGAACGAACAAAATATATATTGTTGCTGTGTTCACTGACAATCAGAGCGAGCAAAAAAGTACATTGTTGCAGCGTTCGATGACAAAAAGAATGAAAAATATGACATTGTCGCAGTATTCACTGACAATAAAAACTAGCAAAATATATTGTTGTGGTGTTCACTAACAATAAGACAATAAGAAGGAACAAAAATATATTGTTGTGGTGTTCACTAACAATAAGACAATAAGAATGAACAAAAATATATTGATGCGATATTCACTGACAATCAGAACGAACAAAAATGTATTGTTGTGGTGTTCACTAACGATAAGACAATAAGAATGAACAAAAATATATTGATGCGATATTCACTGACAATCAGAACGAACAAAAATATATTGTTGTGGTGTTCACTAACAATAAGACAATAAGAAGGGACAAAAATATATTGTTGTGGTATTCACTGACAATCAGAGCGAACAAAAATATATTGTTGTGGTGTTCACTAACAATAAGACAATAAGAATGAACAAAAATATATTGATGCGATATTCACTGACAAAGAGAACTAACAAAAAATATATTGTTGTGGTGTTCATTGACAATAAGAAAGAACAAAATATTCTGTTACGGTATTTACTGCAAAGAAGAATGAACAAAAATATGTTGTTGTGGTATTCACTAACAATAAGAATGAACAAAAAATATTGTTGTGGTATTCACTGACAATCAAAACGAACAAAAATATATTGTTGTGGTGTTCATTGACATTAAGACAATAAGAACGAACAAAAATATACTGTTGCGGTATTCAGTGATAATCAGAACGAACAAAAATATATTGTTGCAATATTCATTGACAATCAGAACGAACAAAAATATATTGTTGCGGAGTTCACTGACAATAAGAATGAATAAAGCTGATATATCGTAACTACCAAACAATGGCAAGCTGACTTACTTGTAAAGTATTAATAGGCTATGATAACCAGCAATGATAATGGGTCCTAACTACCAAACAATCACAACTATGATAACCTGCAAGGCTAATAGATCTTAACTACCAAACAATTACAACTATGATAACCTGCAAGGCTAATAGGTCTTAACTACCAAACAATGGCAAGTCGACTTGCTTGTAAAGTATTAATAGGCAATGATAACCTGCAAGGCTAATAGGTCCAAACTACTAAACAGTCACAACTATGATAACCTGTGCCTCTTGACAGATGTTACGTGTTGTTTTCATAGATTTATTTATGACTAAATTTTATAAGCTATGTAACTATAATAGATGTGACATGAGTAGGAAGTTGTTGATGATCTGTATTAACAATTTGCATCCCCAATCACCTTGCCACCAGTCATCCTCATAGTCTGCTGCCATATAGACCCCGTCTTGTAGTTTCAATCACCTTGCCACTGTTCATTCTCATAGTCTGCTGGCCATATAGACCCCGTCTTGTAGTATTGCATCTAAGGCATGGGGAGTTACACGTACAGATAGCGCTTAAAATTGACCCTTCTTTGAGGGTCACATGATGCTAAGTTTTCATTTTCCACAATAATAAGAGCATTAAAGGAACAAAAGTTTTGCGTTTGAAGAAAGTTCCACCTGTAGCGTTGAATAATATCGATAAGACAAGGGAAAAGGTGATTCTAGCAGACAAAAAAAAACAAACCTGCTACTACTCAATTGGGTACCAGTCGCACGCGGGAGGTGGGAGAGAAAGTTAAACATTTTATTACCGTAAGTAACCACTGAACACAGCAGTCAATTGTAAGTAAGTAATAATTTTCCTTAGGACTATAAACAAGCTAATTCATGCACTTTTAAATCCAGCAAGCCGACATGAGAGACTTGTTTACAAGCTTCTCCCAGTGCGCCTTGCCGAACGGAAGAACACCTGACCTGACATATGACCCAAACAGACTTCCCTACAAGCTTTTCTCAGTGCACCTAACCGAACAGCAATTGGAAGCTGTTCAAGCAGTGTCTGGCAAGTGATGAATGAAAATATGTCGTTCTAATTGAAAAATGGAGAAAAATATCAAGGTGACCAAACGTGCTGGCACCACTATATATCAAGAATACATCATTTTTGTAAGGATGTAATCTGAAAGGGCTGCACCAAGACAACACATCCAGCCACATGATACTTCTTCCATAAGATTCAAGATAATTCATGTTATACTATATTTGCAGACAACCTTTCTTGGAAACTTACGTCTTTGGGTCGTCCAAGTGAACCTTCGGAAGTCGTCGAACACACACTGTTGATAGACTTTGGAATACACGGAAAGAAAAGGGGGACAATTAATTCTATTTAATTTCACAATACCGGTAGTACAAAAAAAGGGGGGCTTTAAGGCCCAGGCCATCACCCTTGTATTATTATCGTAGATCGTGAACATCCGTCAGTGTTGTTCTTTGCGCGCGCGTTTTTAATAGCAAAGGTGTTCACCGAGGGGAATCGAACCCCTGATTTTAGCGTGATAAATCCGTAGCCTTACCGCTGTCCCACCGGGGGACTTTGTTGTTTTTTTTCACTCATTTTTGTATTGTTACATTAAATCATGAACATCCGTCAGTGTTGTTCTGTGCACTAATTTGTGTATTGTTACCATATATCATGAACATCCGTGAGTGTTGTTCTGTGCACTAATTTGTGTATTGTTACCATAGATCGTGAACATCCGTCAGTGTTGTTCTATGCACTAATTTTTGTATTGTTACCATAGATCATGAACATTCGTGAGTGTTGTTCTATGCACTAATTTTTGTATTGTTACCATAGATCGTGAACATCCGTCAGTGTTGTTCTGTGCACTAATTTTCGTATTGTTACCTTAGATCATGAACATCCGTCAGTGTTGTTTTGTCTGTAAGGTATAACAATATCTTGTTTTAAGACGATGTTTACAAGGTTTATACAAAAAACACATTGTAAACTTTTGACAAGTTTCTAACATTTGCTGCTCATCAGTTACTCTTGACAGTTCTCAAAATTCCCAAGTATTAATCTTATTTTCAAGATTTTATGTAAAATTCCATTTAATAGTGTAGTAAAAGTATTTTACTCGTTTCATGTTTACATTTTTAGAGAATTTTTAATTCGTTTTTCAGTACTCAGTAGTTTTAACTTAGGGAAATTTTGGTTATTTTAATTAATAGTTACATAAGAAAGATTGAGACAGCAATAGTTTCATTGATAATTTGAAATCCTTTATCTTACCAAGTTTCTGAATTTATGAATATCTAACATGCTAAACTTGTTTGTTCCACCCAAACATAAACAAAACATATAAATAAAACTGGTGAATGGGACCTAATGGCTAGTGTGTTGACCTGCGGATCGGAAGGTACAATGTTCGAGTCGCGAAATGTCTGTGAACACACGCTAATCACAATCAGTTGTGAGGCATTATAACTGCAACAGTTAGAAATAGCTGTGTAGATTGGAGCGGGGGGTCCTGACTGGTTGCCATTTCACAGACCAATAGTTATAAGTTCTTTACTACCAATACTTGAGCAGTCAGTTAGGAATATCAAATACGTTATATCAGAATAGTTTGTGTATTTTCTATAAATGACAGAATCATATAACAGTTCACTGCTAGGATTAGGGTTAAAAACAAACACGCCTCTTTATTCGCTACGGGTGTTGTTGTTTGTTTTTAGTTAAACGCAAAGCTATACAATGACTCGTTGTGTTGTGCCCGCCGCGGGTATTGAAACCCGGCTTTTAACGCTTTATGCCTTAAGACTTGCCGCTGAGCTTGCTAGGAGTATTATGAAGTATGTATTCACGAATGTTCTTTAATTGTTTGTTCACATTACTACCCTTTTCGTACATCATGACATGTTGAACGTGTTCCTGCCATCTTTCTCCTGCTGCGGCTTGACTTTTTATGATTACTACATCTCAAGCTGATCACCAGAACTATATTTCACTCAGCTCTAACGTTTACCAATTTAATCAGCACGCTCATAAATAAGAGAAAAAAAGCAAAATTAGTGCAAAATCTTTAATGCAGCAATTCCCGAAAACTAGCCATTTGACCATCGCGCTTCCTACTGGACGTTCTTGGTGGGATACTTCAACTAGTAAAGGTTTGTGTATTCCAATAGTTGCGTAACTCTCCAGCCGTCCCAGACAGATAGTGAATCCGATGTTTCATGATCCACGTCCCATTGCCGTCCCAGACAGATAGTGAATCCGACGTTTCATGATCCACGTCCCGTTGTCGTCCCAGACAGATAGTGAATCTAACGTTTTATAGTCCACCGCCCGTTATCGCTAAATCGCACTTCACACTTTGTGACCGTTAGTGCGTTATAAGAGTGACGGTCAGATCCCATTATTCTATTAGAATAATCCAATAATTGCCACAGGTACTGTTAACTAACTGTCTTCTCTATGAATCTGTTCAAATTAGGAACGGATAGCCCTTGTTCAGCTTTGCGAGAATATCCAGAACAAACACATCCAAACCAACTCCAATCGATAAATCCTGAAAGGTTCAACACGAATAGATTCTTTATTTTAATTACAACAGATCGTGCCAAAATTCTAAGTCCTTTGTTAGGCTGCGCAAGGGATGTGGACCATGAAACATTGGATTCACTATCTGTCTGGGACGGCAACGGGATGTGGACCATGAATCATTGTATTCACTATCTGTCTGGGACGGTAACGGGACGTGGACCATGAAACATTGGATTCACTACCTGTCTGGGAACGCTAAACACTAGGCTATTTTCGACTCATTGGCTTGGAGATAGTCATGATTTTGACGATTCTCTACATTTGTTGTCAATTTAAACACCCATGTGAGCGAATTAGTTAGGTAATAATAAATATAGTTAGAGCCAGATCAAAACATCATTGTTCACAGTTCGTTGTTTTAGTTTACAGAGTTGCCTGCATTTAGTAGTGCATAAATTTGTTTATATTATACACAACACCAACCTTCCCATTTTCCATTACACTGAAGCTTTTCTTGTAAAAATTAAACACATTTTAATTTTCAAAACCAAATTTTAAACTTAAAACTTGTTTATGGTCAGATATACAGAATATAATATATATATAGTTAGTAAATGTTCTTCCGCAGGGTACCCGAAAGTGTTCTGTTTCAAGAGTAAATATAATTGAGAGTAACAAATATTTTTATTTTCGGCTTTTGAAGTTCATACGTTATACTGTGTTGTAGCCTACAGAGTGCATACGTTTCTCTCGTGATTCATGCCGTACTGCACGAGTTAATGATAGTACAAGTTGGAGCGTTAAACGTCATTTTAGTGTCTACTGACTGACTGACAGACAACACATTACTGTATAGTAGTGCGAGAAGTTAAAGCATTCGATCCCCTTTTGGGGAAACGACGTTTCACCAGGTTAACTTGACATCATCAGATATATTATCAAGTTAACCTAGTGAAACGTTGTAACCATATTAACCATATATATTATACTCTGTATACCTGACAATATATAAGTTTTAAGTTCTACGAAACAGGGTACTTCCTTTAATTATTTTAAAATAAAATGTTACTGGTTTTGTAAGGAAGTCAAACAGTAAAAACTGCTTTGGATGACGTAACCTTTCAATAAAATATATTTCTCGTTGGTTTTATCTCAGCTATAATTATTAAGGCTGTTGAGAAAATGTGTGTTTTTTTTCAATTAAAATCGTAGTTAAACCTATTTTGGCGGGACGGTAATCGGCCAACTTCTAGAGGGTACCTTTTCTTCAAATTCCCCATTTTATCGGTTACAACGCTAAAATTCGGCTTTCGATACCTGCGGTGGGCAGAGCACAGATAGCCCAATGTGTAGCTTTGTACTTTAACAACAAACAAACAAATCAAGTTACTGGTAAAGCTGCAGATCATGATCTCACACAGAAATGGTGACACTAATGATCTGTTTGTCTGACAAGATGAAAATATAAAGCAAACAAACAATAATTACCAACTATTTGTTAATTTATTTAAGCACAAAGTTACGCTATGAGACTATCTATGCTGTGCCAACCACGAGTATCGGGACCCATTTTTTAGCGATATGAGCCACCAGACTTGCCACACTGGAGGGCGTTAATTACGAAATAGTAGTTGTCTCGATGACACTCTCTGGAAGAAGAATTACTTGTCTATACGTCAGTATAAATTGCTGTTTGCATTACATCCCTATTTATAATAGCCTGCGTTACGGACTTACTTCCTGTTCTCCATACTTGTTTAAGATGTAAGATTTCATGCATGCAGATCGTCCCAATTCATTGTTGCTCCTGCTGATCTCCTTCTTAAACTTCTATTACCCTAAATATTTTAACGTTCGTATAAATACGGGGTGATTTTGGCATAAACTATCGTGAAACTTGTTGAGTGGATGGAGATACGGGTCTATCTCCAGGAGCAGCACGAGCACGGACGTTTGTTGAATAATAATACCCAGCAGACTAAAGAAAACAATTATAAGACGTCTAGCAATGATGTTACAAGTAGGAAGGTGATTCAACCTAATACAGGTTCCTGGGACTGGTTTTAATGTTTCTAGGTTTAATTTTATAACATAGTATTTGGTTTTCTTCATCACGCAGTATGACGTTGTCGACGAAACCTTCAAATACAGGTTACTTAGAAAACAGTAAATTTAATTTCATGTGTTGAATTTTATAAGTTTAACAATCCCGCTTAAACTCAAGTGTCCACAAACCATGAGTGGATGTTTATACAGACATATGTGCTCCGGATATTTTTTTTTTGTCTGTTTTTCGTCAATGTCAGTATATCTTATTCCATACCAATCGTTTTTAATTCTATGTTTGTTTGTTTTTCATAATGTATATTATAGTTACTTCATTTTTCTAGGCTGGTTCTAAACGTATTAAAAGGATTAGAAAAGGTTGTTTGTGTACTAGTGTAGCATGACTTTATATGTAAAGTTTCTGTAACTAAAATCTAGAAACATAATGAGGTAACTTTGTACAGAGATTGTTAAGATTATGTTGTTTATGATTGCGTGAGAATTTTAATTTGTCGTTAAAACAGTGTTATCCACCATGTCTAAAGTACTTTATTGTTGAAACAGTGTTATCCACCACGTTTAAGATACCTTATTGGTAAAACAGTGTTATCCACCATGTATAAAGTACCTTATTGTTGAAACAGTGTTATACACCGCGTCTAAAGTACCTTATTGTTCAAACAGTGTTATCCACCATGCCTAAGGTATATTGTTTTTCATATTTAACTGACGGGCTTATAGATTTCTGGTATCTGATGCCTTGGTAGAGTGCTACTACACGTTTCACCACTGCTACTTGTAAGTCGTGGAATTTCAGGACTTTGTAGAGTGGCACACAAAGTTATGTAATACCAAGAACTTTTAAACTTTGTTAAGTAGTCAGATACCAAGGGTTTCAAGTAGCGGTATAGTTTCTCATTATACCACGTGTACGGATATCACGGGTTTCAAAAGGCAGAAGCGGTCTAATATTGGTGTGACGCTGCAAAAAGTCGTCAGACTCCACGAATTTCAAGTCGCACTGAGGTAAAATGGTGTGCCACTCAACCAACTTTTAAGATACAATACTTGATGTAACTTTACATCGTATTACACCACGACTTCAACAAGATTTTCCAAGTATTTGATGAATTTTCCATGAGATTATAAAGAAATGAACTAAAGTAACGAGGAAAAAATATCAGATGATGGAATTATAATGTTGCATAGATGAGATTACATAATGAATTTTCATAGCTTTCGGGTATTTCACAAATTCAGAAATGTCTATCTAACATGGGAATTCTTGGTTAAAAGTGTCAAAATGTGCATCTGTATGAAACAGTAGTGGGACAGATTGTAAGGAAACCGTTAACTACATAAAAAGAACGAACTGACGGCTGTAAAGCAATTAAATTTGAAGATACTAATAGTAATAGTTTTATTTTGGGTTTACTTACTGGTTATAAGCATTGTTCTATTATAAGTTACAGCTTTTACAGTAAGAGAGAACATTTTTTACAACAGGTATAATATTTCGATCACTGGTACGATCATTCTCAAGTGCACGAGTTTAACGTAAAGCTTGTGTACTTGAGAATGATCACATTAGTGATCGAAACGTTGTACCTGTTATAAAAATTTTTTTTTCAAAACTTTAAAAGTTGTAACTTGTAATAACACAAAATTGGAAGACTGATCTCGGGGAATTATAACTACATTAACTTTTTTGAATAAGCCAATCAGGAGTGTCGTTGCAAACATCTTCTGTTTGTTTGTTTCTTTGTTTTTTGAATTTCGCGTAAAGCTACACGAGGGCTATCTGGGTTAGCCGTCCCTAATTTAGTAGTGTAAGACTAGAAGGAAGGCAGCTAGTCATCACCACCCACCGCCGAATCTTGGGTTACTCTTTTACCAACGATTAGTGGGATTGGCCGTCACAGTATAACGCCCCCATGGCTGAAAGGGCGAGCATGTTTGGTGGAACGGAGATTCGAACCCGCGATCCGCAGATTGCGAGTCGAGTGCCCTAACCACCTGGCCATGCCGGGCCTGCATCTTCTGATTGAGAGTTTGTACTGGATGGTTACTAAAGTGTAGATAAAAGAATCGTAACATATTATGATAATTGTACCAATAGCTTTTGGCTGAACAGTTTCAGTAGAAGAACGAATAAATAATGGAAAAGAGTTGATCAGATAAAACAGTGAAATGGCTGTAAATAACGAAATTATATACAAACGCATCGTGAGATAATATTTACTGTAGGTACGTACTTAAATATGTAAAATAGATCTACGTTCTTGATAAAATTTTGTTTGCAGGAACAAAGGTTTGTTATGGATTTCGCGCAAAGCTATACGAGGGCTATCTGCGTTAGCCGTCCTTAATTTAGCAGTGCAAGACTAGAGGGAAGGCAGCTAGACATCACCACCCACTGCTAACTCTTGAGCTACTCTTTTGCCAACGAATAGTTGGATTGACCGTCATATTATAACGCCCCCACGGCTGAAAGGGCAAGTATGTTTGGGGCGTTATGATTCGCGAAATTCAAAACAAACAATCTCTAAAGTTGTAGAATCAACAATATAAGTGTGTACGTAAACGCTAGTGTTAGCGCCAGTATTGTTACATAAAGCTGAAAATTCGAGAAAGCCTCCACGCGCCTATAAACATAACCAACGCTTTAAAAAATGAGTATCTATTGTTAGTTTGCTATAGTCAGTGTGCTATAAACTTCGGAAGCTATAACTGTGATTGTTATAACGCTTATCAATCGGAAAACTTTAGATATTTGACCAGAAGCATTTACAAAGTTCGAACATTACAAATTATCGGATATTAGTACTTTTATGAAAACATTACCTAACGTTGCTGGTAGGAAAGGTCGACGTGTGTGGCTGGTGAATAACAAAGAACAAAACTAGCTAGCTCCCTGTTATGTTAATTATACCTGCGTCAACTCGTAATTAACTCGCTCATCGTGAACCCTCGATAAAATATCAAGCAAGTTCCAGACTAGAAAGAAGACTTTATATTGCTTGTAACTTTGTGAAACTTTTGTTTATAAATCATTGTTTCTAATAACTATTTGTAATAACGGTTATTGTAAATTGTATTGTTGTTTGTATATTAAAACGTACTTGTGTTTAAAAAAAGAAAACTGTTTGTATCAATCTTGTTGGCAAATTTCATAAACTGACTGTATATCGGCTTTTACTTAACTGCTAAATTCAAAGTACAATTTAACTACTAAATTTAAAGTATCATTTAACTCAATTGCAGGCTATTTGAAATTCTAATACGTAACAATCGTGGGACTCTATATGCTTTTGTTAAAATATAGTTTTGTATTTGCTGTAGTTTGTTGATGTGTGTTTTCGATACATTTATCCACATTATACAGACATATTCTATGTTCTGTAAATTTTTAATATGTTTTCTGGTGAAGCTCCTTGTTTGTTGCCAGCAGGCTCCTAAGGTAACTCGCTCTTTTCCTAATTTTGGTTTTTATGCTATTAATGTGTGGTATCCAGTTTAATTTTGAGTCAAATGTAAGCCCTAAGAATCTTGCTGATGCTGCTACCTGTAAGAAAGTCCCGTCTAGATATAACTGTGGTATTAATTTGCTTGTTTTGTACGATTTTGTAAATAATATGATCTGTGTTTTGTACACATTTATTTTAATTCTCCACTTATTGCAGTATAATTATATTTCGTTTAGTAGTGGTTGTATATTGTATGTTGCTGTTGTTGGGTTTGGGGCACTCTTCCAGATTGTAACATCATCTGCGAACGGTGAGCAAAAAGTATGGTTTGGGTCGTTGAGAGACATGTCACTGACATGCATGATTAACAGGGTAAGGCTAAGTAGTCCTCCTCGAGGGACACCCGCCTCCGAAGTACAGTACTCGGAGTAGGTGCCCTCAACATTTACTTTGATGCTTCTATCTTCCAAGTTAGAAACCCAGCTAATAATTTCTGTGGGGAGTCCCAATTTGCACAGTTTGTATCTGAGTCCGTTGTGCCATACTTTATCGAATGCTTTTTCAACATCTAAGAATCATGCGACTGGACATTGTTTTTGATTAAAGCCGTGTATTATTTATTCCGTTAATCTTATGAGATGATCTGTTGTTTGTCTTACTTTTCGGAACCCATTTTGTATTTCCAGAGTATTGATTTAGTTTCAAGGTAATTTATGAATCTAGCATTTATATTTTTTTCAAGTAGTTTTCCTAGATTGCTTGTTAGACTTATGAGTCTCTATTTTTCGGGGTTATTCACTATTTTTCTTTCCTTCTGGAACGTAAGAACATCGGCCTGGTTCCAAGAGGTTAATATATACCTAATTTAATATACTCTTTGCACGTTATTGCTTATAATCGTTAGAATTTCACTAGTTGGTACCGTTGCTGCATAAAGAGATTTTTGGCCGTAATTCAAAGAATATTTTAAGAGGTTTGACTTTCTGAAGGGATTTAGGACAGTCCTAAATCAATATACTAAGCTAAAAGTGTGAAATACTCCTTATAATATGGAACATTCTAACCAATACTGTAAATGAAAGTAACATTAAAGAAAGAATAAAGCTCAACTTTATTATAGAATAAATGAACAATATTTTTACTTCAGCGATTTCCTGTCACTTGAAAAACTTGACATCAGTAAGTCTAATGTAATCTCCCCCCCCTCCTAACAACGTCCTTAGACCAATGAAAGCCCGTTAACCGGCTCTGATAGCGCAACTTAGAGTAGCTTGACATCCGAGATAAGTTAAAAAAGGGTAACTGTAGATCTGGTTAGTAGGAAGACACATATAATACTGCCAGAAGATTATGCCTATGAAGATAATATAATAATAATAAATAACAAATTGAATGAATAACAAAATCTTATTAATATTTCCAAGTAAAATAGTAGAAATAATTTACTAAATACTATGAGGTGTGTCTAAATAACTAATCCTATTTTAACTGACTCCTGTCATTTTACATGGAGGGTGTAGCCGGAAGTAAGAAATAAAGTAAGATGTGAGAGATTAAAATAAAAATAAGACTTAAACAAGAAGTTACTTGTGGAAAACCTAAAGAAAAAATAACGTTTTGCTAACTCCATAGCAAACTTCATAGTAGTAACAGTTATAAATATGGCAGTTACAGGACTTGGCAGAAATTAACCTAAA
>NW_013670741.1:34871-44963 GCF_000517525.1 Limulus polyphemus | reverse complement strand
TAAACTAACAGGAGGTTATGTAAAACCACAACTGTAGTAAGAGTTTAAACTAACAGGAGGTTATGTAAAACCACAACTGTAGTAAGAGTATAAACTAACAGGAGGTTATGTAAAACCACAACTGTAGTAAGAGTTTAAACTAACAGGAGGTTATGTAAAACCACAACTGTAGTAAGAGTTTAAACTAACAAAAGGTTATGTAAAACCAGAACTGTAGCAAGATTTAAACTAACAGGAGGTTATGTAAAACCAGAACTGTAGTAAGAGTTTAAACTAACAGGAGGTTATGTAAAACCAGAACTGTAGTAAGAGTTTAAACTAACAAAAGGTTATGTAAAACCACAACTGTAGTAAGAGTTTAAACTAACAGGAGGTTAAAATAATGGTGGCCACCGCACTACAGTAATTCATTATTACTTTAATATATTATTTAATAAATCAAGTTGTAGACGTGATAGTTTTAGAAAGATCGTGATATTCACACACAGTTTCAATAATGACGCTGGACATACGATGATATTATCCCTAATTGTATAGGTAGAACTTTTATGAAGAGATTACAGCTCTCACAGAGGTCATAAAGTGAATGATAACTTTGTTAAAATTCTAACCTAATATTGGGTTGGATCACCTTTCGCTGCGATAATAGACTAGACATGTCATGATTTAAAAAAAAATATCTTATTCAGTTATAGGTCACTTGTGGAAGTGTATAGTCTGCAGTTGATGCACAGACGTCGATAGAGGATTACGGTGGTGGGTAAGAACTTCAAGTTTATATGCACAGTGGAATTGGGAAATGGTAACTGTTCTACTCCAGGAAAATGATTGGGAAGTGGTGATTGTTCTAGTCCAGGAAAGTGATTGGGAAGTGGTGATTGTTCTAGTCCAGGAAAATGATTGGGAAGTGGTAACTGTTCTAGTCCAGGAAAATGATTGGGAAGTGGTAACTGTTCTACTCCAGGAAAATGACTGGGAAGTGGTGATTGTTCTAGTCCAGGAAAATGATTGGGAAGTGGTAACTGTTCTACTCCAGGAAAATGATTGGGAAGTGGTGATTGTTCTAGTCCAGGAAAATGATTGGGAAGTGGTAACTGTTCTACTCCCGGAAAATGATTGGGAAGTGGTGATTGTTCTAGTCCAGGAAAGTGATTGGGAAGTGGTGATTGTTCTAGTCCAGGAAAATGATTGGGAAGTGGTAACTGTTCTAGTCCAGGAAAAGTATTGGTAAGTGGTAACTGCTCTAGCATAGGAAAAGTATTGGTAAGTGGTAACTGCTCTAGCATGGGAAAAGTATTGGGAAGTGGTAACTGCTCTATTCCAGGAAAATAATTGAGTAATGGTAATTTTATCTAGTCAAGAAAAACGACTGTAATCATTATTGTGCACTTTGAATTACCTTAGTGCGCTAAATTGTTACATTATTGTCAATGAGGAACTCTTGTCTATCAGAGCCTAAATGCAATTTTGTGTGGTGAACATGATTAGCAACAACGAACAGATAAACTGGTAATTATTCGCCCTTATCAGAGAATCAAAGGACCAAACTTCTGCAATCAGAACCTTCCTCATTGCATTGCACCACTTTATCAGATTACATAACACAAGCAGAGTAACCTATCTGACTATGTAATAGCTTCTACTCGAAGAGTTGTAAAACATTTTCGTTAATAATTAGTCTTAATCATGAGTGACAAAACGCAAAAAGCTTATTACCAGTGCTTTAAGTCATCAGTTGCGTATCCTCGCTATTAGCGGTGTTTTCGGCCTTTATCCCAAGAACAATTGATAAGGTTGGGCCTAATTAGTAATTCACTAAGCAGAATTTTCATATGTGAAGCTTCATATGACAAGCCTATCACATAAAGCCAATGTAGTTATTACTGTTTAAAGTACTTAGATCTATATAATACCTTGACTAAATGATATATATATATTGAGTTAATTAAATGTAACACTGAAAATTACATAAATTCATATAAAGTTATGTATCATTTAGTATGTGGTAAATTCTAGCTCTTCTGCTACTGGACAAGTTCTAATTGTTTTCATCCTCTAGCTATTTAAGGTAATCTTACTAAAGCGAGGAAGAAACTCCCCTCATCAAGCTACATCACACAACTCTTGTCATTGATTCTCTGCAATTTGCGTTGTAAACACTATTGAAGCTATGAACTCCAAGACAACGGTTTTGGAGTTGGTTGTCCACTCAGTTCCGCTTTACACGATTGGAGATAGCGAGTCTTTACTTATTTTAAAGGAAACGGTCAATTGGGTCACAGTCTGAAGTCTGTTACACTTTAAAGCGTTGTTTACTTGTTCTTCCTCCAGTAGCTTAGCAGTAAACGTGAGGGCTTATAAAGCTAGCATTAGGGGCTCAATTCTCTTCGGTCAATGAACACAGCGCAGATAGCTCATGTATAGCTTTACGCTTATTAAAATAAACAATTGTTTGTTTTTTTTCTCAGTCATTAACAATGCGTTTAGAGGTCACATTTTATATTCCCTTTCGACTACCGCTATTAAAAGACTCTAAGAATAGGTATTTTTTTGAAGTTAGACTGGCACCCTCTATCATAGCCCTTTGTAAGTCGAAGATGTCCATGTTCTTACTAATTGTCTTGGAGTAACCAAGATATGACTATATATACCTTTTTGGATTTTAAGAGAATCAAACCTGAAAAATTGTAAGACCAGTAAAACTTAGATATACAAATGAAGTCTCTTATATTTGAGAGATCTTTGAAAAAACGAAAATTACTATAGACTTTTTTTACTTACACGCTCACGAAGTGTCAGTTGCAGTATATCTACATATAATCTCTAAATATCTAGCATTTATAATCTTCGAAGACATTAGTTCAGAGGGGAATATCTCAGACATAAATTTGAAGATTTAATAGATTTTTACAAGTTATGGCCGTCTGGACATGCGGGACATAATGACACAACAACTTTGGAAATCAAATGGTGCAATATTGCTTCGTAGCCAAGGATGTTTTCTCTACCAACCGCGTGCTTCTTTATTATCTAGTTATCACTACATGAAATGAAAACACAGTTCCCAAGTTGTGCTTTATATATGATCGAGAACACACCCAACGCCATCTGGTGACAATTTGTGTCTCATTGTACCCAGTATGTCATAACGGCTAAACCCTTTATTTTCAGTCCATCCGTCTCAAAAAGGATTCCAGACTTTACAACCAATCACAATGTATGATTCTAATGGGTTTATATATTTTGTAAATAACAAACCTTTAAAATTTTAATTCCAGTTTCACCACCCGTACGTGAATTGGGACCGTTGTGCTTTAATGAAGTGGATCGTAAATTGGAGATTGAGTGCAAGCAAGTTGGAATGAAATAAAACGTAGGGACTAGCATATTTCACTGAAAGCAAAATCGGTAAAATTTCGTGCATTTTAAAACCTTTCTGTGATCATGAAATTAGGGAAAACCATGCGCAATTTTCGTTTCAGAAACAGTAAACAATTCTTTACCATAACGTTTCAAAACATTGAGCAACAATGAATTTGGTTGTTGGATCTGCTTGTTTGTTTGTAATTAAGAACAAAGCTACACAATGGGCTATCTGTGCTCTGCCAACCATGGGTATCGAAACCCGGTATCTATTTAATCCGTACTTGACTGAGGATCAAGAAGCCAACATGACGTTACAAAAGAATGTTTACAGAACAATGTCCTGGTCAGTGCTGAACAAAACGCTGTCAAACAGTACGATAACAATACAAAAAGCAGTTCATGAGCACTTTGTTTGTTGTGAAGCAGAAACGTAAACGATGGGATATCTGTGCTCTACCCAACGCAGGTATCGAAACCCGATTTTTAGCGTTATAAGCCTTCAGACTTACCTCTTAAAAACTAGGTTATTTTTATAGTTGTTAAATTTCTAAATAGGAAGTTAAGTGTCAAAAAATAATGGTTTGCTAGTTTGTTTTGAATTTCGCGCTAAGTTACACGAGGGATATCTGCGCTAGCCGTCACTAATTTAGCAGTGTAAGGCTAGAGGAAGGCAGCTAGTCATCACCACCCACCGCAAACTTTTGGGCTACTCTTTTACCAACAAATAGTCGGACTGACCGTCATATTATAACGTCTCCACGACTGAAAGGGCGGAGCATGTTTGATGGGACGGGAATTCAAACCCGCGACCCTCAGATTGCGAGTCGAGCGCCCTAACCACCAGGCCATGCCGGGCCTAAGAATAATGAAAGAAGCAGTAACTGTAATATAATAAGTATTAATTATTCGCCAATGTTAGAGTAATTTAAGGCTGAAACTGCAGGGCGTAGAAGCATTTGATATGATGTAGTATTTCCAACAAATTATAGGCGGAACAATTAGTCTTGATGTTCTTACTGTACGGACCTAGCTTGGCTTAGTGATTAGCGTACCGAAATACGCATCATAAGGCCCGTATTTTCAACGGTGACAAGAGTAGCCTTGAAGACGGCGGGTGTTCTTGACTAGTTGCCCTTCCTCTGTTCAGCAGCTCAATAATTAAGGATGGCTAGGCCTGAACCTGGAGATCTCTGCCATGGTCGTTTGTTACATAATGTATTGATCAGTCGAAAATACCCAACGTTGTTTTTGGTCTAACGAAAAGTTTTTAAATGTTCTTTTCTCTTAAACAAGAGAGATATTTCTAAAAGCTGAAAACAAAACACATCAGATCGTATGTTTGATAATAAACATTTTATACCTACAATTTCAAATGAACATCGCAACAATACTTTAAGCTTCAGGATCCTTGTAATAAATAAATAAATTTATAATAAAAAAATAGTAACGTTGTTGTTATTACTTTCACCACAAATCTCAAATGCGTTTATTTTGAATCGTTATTTCTAAGAGAATTTTCATTTTGTGTTTATAATATGTTAATATGTAATTTTTTTAACTCAAGCTGACATTAAAAAAACAAAAAATATTTTTTAAGTAGTCAAAAGTCAGAGGGTCACGTGACTATTGTCACGCCGCCTATTTTCTGGAAGTATCTTGTTCCTTCGTGAATGCCCTAGCATTTACTAGATATATGTTTTTTCTGGTATATAAATAGGACGCTCACAACGTGACAATCATGTTTGTGTAGGTAGTGAGTAATTGATCTGCAGTGAGGAAGTATTGTTGAAGTTAACGTTCGTTATAGCGTTTGTTTTAGCGCGAATGTTGAAATCAAGTGTATCGTGAAGTTATATTCAGAAAGAATAAACCAGTTTTATTAAGTAAGGACTTGTGTCGCTAAAGTTTCGTCGGAACGAAGTTACGGAAAATCAATTAACGACTGGAGACGTACCAGTATTTTATTGGGAAATATATTGATAAACTAGATTATTTTCGAACAAAAATGCTCAGAACTCGGATTATGGCACACTTTGTGAAATATGACGAATTAAGTAACATAGATTAACGGACCGTCACATGTTTATATAGAATTTGAAGGGGTGAATAATGTACTATAGATTCACGCACCGTCACGTACTTCAATGGGATTTGAAAGATACAAAACATTTATTATAGGTTCACGTACCTTCACGTGTTTATATAGGATTTGAAGGGGATGAATTATGTACTATAGGTGTTCCCTTCACATCTTATATAAACACGTGACGGTACGTGAATCTATAATAAATAATTCGTCCCCTTCCAATCCAACATAAACACGTGACGGTACGTGAATATTATGTAATATAGATTCACGTATCGTCAAGTGTTTATATAGGATTTGAAGGTGAAGAATTATGTACTATAGATTCACGTACCGTCACGTGTTTATATAGGATTGGAAAGGGACGAATTATGTAATATAGATTCACGTACCGTCACGTGTTTATATAGGATTTGAAGGTGAAGAATTATGTACTATAGATTCACGTAGCGTCACGTGTTTATATAGGATGTAGAAGGGAACAAATTATGTAATATAGATTCACGTACCGTCACGTGTTTATAAAGGATTTGAAGGGGACGAATTATACACTATAGAGTCACAAACAGTAGGTGTTTCAATGGGATTCGCAACTGAACACTGAATTTTCTGTCTGAGATGTAACTTAAAACATGTTGTTTGATAACATAGGTGATAGTGTGTTAGTCTATGGTTCCGAGACTTAATTATTCACACTCCGCTCTTTAGGTTCGTGGATGACTTATACGAATTATGGACAAATCCTATTTGATTAGAGTTACTGAAGAGTTGGCGATATTCCCTCTAGTCTTTCAATTCAAATTAGTAACAGATATCCGAAATAAACAAACATGATTATATATACACAACAATTAAACACTCATTACTCACAGTTTTAAGAGGTTTGTTTCCTTACTTTGTTTCCATCGCAAATGGGCTCTCTGAATTCTACGTTATCAGCCGGTAAGATTACCCTTGACCCACCAAATGTTTTAAGAATTAGCGAATTTATTAAGTCTGTCCTCAAAAGGAAATTTGGAAGGCGTGTATTCTTAAGGACGAACTTCAAAAAATTTAAGTAAGCTTTTAATATGTTAGTTTTGTATATATGTGACAATGCTGCTAGTTTCGAATCGAGAATTTTTGCTCAAGCTACAGAAAGGGATACATTCCTTAGCCATTTTGAAATAATAGAATAGGGGGGAATGTAGCTAATGAACATCATCCACAACTATTCCTGTCCGACCAAACAGTGTGATTTGACTGTCTCTCTTATAGCGCACTCACAGCCCCATAGTGTGGAGCGCGATTGTGCACCAACGGGACTCGAATCACGGACTTTAACTTTACAGTCTGAGCACTATACCACGCCCGACTCCACAATGTTACAATATTGTTCGTTTAAATACAAGATTATTCACTGTTCACTTTTCCTTCAGTTATAAGATATTAGGCACATTGCAGCTGCTATATTTTGAGGCTTCCCTTATGAAAATCTCTAAAGTATAATTCAGCTGAATACGAAACTTGAAACTGCTACGTACACTTGAAAAACACTTAAACAAAAAGAGCCACATCGAGACAAAAAAAAACGTCAACTGTACACATACTTGTCCTTGTAAATTTACCCTATATATTACTTGGTTCTTTCGAAAAACAAAGTTTATATACATTTTCTGAGTTTTAACGTCTATACGTTTGATATTCTGAAACGAACATGGTGAAGTGTAGTTTGGATATATTATGAGTTAAGTGATTCCTAATTAATTACACCAGTATTTATATTATTTTTCTCGAATAATTTACCTATCAAACAAACACAGCCCCTAATATTTTTATATTTAATATTTTCGCTATAAGATTTTTTATCAGCTTGAAAACGTTCTTCATATTTAATTGACTCAATCCTCACACAGTTTTAAACAAAACTGACTGACATATTTTTTTTTACCCTAATTCAAAGACACGTAAGCAAAGATATATTAACCACTGTTATAGGTTTGAAGGTAGACCAGGGCGCTCGAGTCGAGGGATCGAGACCCGTCGCCGAACACGTTTGTTCTTTCAGCCGTTGAGTAGGATGAGGACGTTTTAACGTGATGGTCAATTTGTTATTAAAGAGTATCCCAAGAGTTGATAGTGGGTGGTGTTAACTAGCTGCCTTCCCTCCAGTCTACTTTTTTAAAATTTAGGACAGCTATGTTTAATTCATATGAGAATTTGATATAGTTTTTTGCATTTTAATATGATGACATTGATATTTTCTTCTCTTTTTTTTCAAAACTTTTTCCAGTTCATGAGGCGGAAATCACAATCTGATGACGAACAATACAATAGTATATTGAACGTTTTGGAATACATACATTCAGTAAATGGAAAAAACAATAATTTATAAATAGAAGCGTGTAATTATAGGTCACTTGTATTCTTCATTATTTATCTGCATCTTTGTTATGCAATAGATCAATGAGATTTCGCACATTTTTACACCAGAAGAAGTTAATTCAGCTGCTAGGTGTCTCTTTTTCAAACAAACTAAAACTTTCATAATGATATGAATATTTTTCTAAGCTGTAGAGTACAAAATTGTAAGCAGAACAGTTAAACCTAGAAACGCCTTATCGATGTAGAGAAACTTCTGGGAATATCTTACTAACTTATCTATAATCAACATCTTTCATAGACGAATAACGACAATAAAACTAAATCCTCCGTACACTTTCAACCTTGAGGATAATCATTTTTGGTCAATTTATTCTCATAATAATATATTGTTTATTTTCATTATTCTTGTTAAATTACTTAGAAACTGGCAAATTACTTGTTGCAACCTAAACCGCTTAAATCTTTCTTTTTCCACATCATTGAATTATTACATACCTTGCTGATTTTCACGGATTTTTAAATCATAAAACATTTCACAAACAACAAGTATAAAATGGTTATCAGTGTCATCTTATTTGTGATCTTTTTTCTGTGAATATTTTCGGTAGTTACTCCTTCATACTGTTTTATTCGTTCTTATTCCAAGTTTCTCCATAGAAACGACTTGTATTTCTATTGTTCTTGTATCCATTCTAAAGTTTCCAATTGATTCCCATATCTTTGAGTTTTTTGTTGTTGTTTCTTTCACAAGTTGTCACTGTTTTTGTAACTCCTTATTAAACTGTATTTGGTTACTTATTTTGATTCATTTTAAATCAAAACCATAAGCTACGGAACTACAATAAAAGATTACATATTTGTCAAAAACGTTCAAACATTTATTAATTAGTAAATAGTTGGAGATTCTTAGAAGAATCTGCTTCGATTTAACAACAGGAAGTACTTTGTTACTGACTTTTGGGGGTAAAAATATGTTAACTAACTTATTTGTCACTAAACATACTAAAAAGAAAAGTTTAGTACTCTTCATGGCTATCTCAGAGTTTGAATACTTAAACATTCTCAAGTAGAATTAATTGTTTAGAAAGGAAGTTAATGTTCTTTTTTTCAAATATTTAACAAATTTAAAAGATAAATAAAAACAGAAACCTAAATTTAAAAAGTTTAATTAAAATATTATTCTTTATTTAATTCCCGGTGAATTTTACCATAATAATAATCTTCAATAACAGATTAACTTTACTTTCATTACTTCTTTCTTTCAATCAATAAATGTTTTCACTAGTTTCTTGGTTTTAACATTTTTTTTGCGCAAAGTTACGAAACATCTATCCATGCATATCTCGGCCCCCAGTGGCACAGCGGTATGTCTACGGACTTACAACGCTAGAAACAGGGTTTCGATACCCGTGGTGGGCAGAGCACAGATAGCCCTTGTGTAGCTTTGTGCATAATTAAAAACAAACAAGCATATCTCGATCCTCATTTGGAATTGTTGGACTAGAGGGAAGGCATCTATTCAACAGCACCCACCGCCATTTGTTGGGTTACTCTTGTCTGATCGAATAGTGTGAGTAAACTATCACTCTTAAAGTGGACCAATTGTAATAAGTTAAAGCATTCGGCAGGATTATCATAACACAAAGAAAATGAATGAAATGACAAAAGCAGTCTAAAAACATAAATTTCCGTACTTTTTATCGAATCCCCTCGGTAGGTCAGTGGTAAGATTACGGAGTTGCAACGCTAAAGTCAGGGTTTCGATCCCCGTGGTGATTAGAGTGTAGAGAGCCCATTGTGTTGCTTTGCGCTAAACTAAAACAAAGTATTTAAATAAATAATTTAAGATTGCTTTTTTTCCACTTTTAATTATGAGTCATAAAATAAACTTAAGGCCAACTAAAACAAAAATACATGTTTAGCGTCCACAATTGTTCAGGATTATTTTGAGTACTGCACAAGGAGAGGGGAATTCCGAGCTCGCCTACCACGGAACTACTAATGCTATAGCTATCTATATCTAATAAAAAACACCTATACTACTATTATTAGCTTTAAGATCGCAACTCTATTATTCGGAACAGACTTATACTTTGCAGAACTAACCAGATTCTTTAAAATATACAGTGGTAGTTTTTCCTATCTAAAACATTGTTAATAGCTTCCTTTATAGTAACGTCAAGGAATTTAGATTAACAGTTT
This sequence comes from Limulus polyphemus, assembly GCF_000517525.1. Taxonomy (NCBI): domain Eukaryota; kingdom Metazoa; phylum Arthropoda; class Merostomata; order Xiphosura; family Limulidae; genus Limulus; species Limulus polyphemus. The sequence continues at coordinate 34,945 of NW_013670741.1, read as the reverse complement.
CTTGTCATCACCCCCATTCAATTAGTACAGTCGTATCAACCATCATTATTTATGCTCATTGCTTTTTCTAATAT
>NW_013670741.1:26323-33843 GCF_000517525.1 Limulus polyphemus | reverse complement strand
AACCATCATTATTTATGCTCATTGCTTTTTCTAATATCACGTGACGCTAAACGCTCTTTAATTAGGATAATTCCATAAAATATAGTAAATTTGTGTTGAAAAAAGTTGGCAATGAATAATCAATAACCGTCCACCCGTATGATTCTTTTGAAAACTTGAGCTAAAAGCTGCTAACCTAGTTTGCTTGGCCTAACCAATACTTATGTATCTATCTGCACGTGCTTTCACCTTATAGGTTTGTTGCTCTAAATCAGTCTCTTTAATCCGAATGACAAAAAACTAAAAACGGTCACTTTTACTCTTAGGTGAAGTAGTAGTAAACCTGGACCAATAACTCACGAGACTTTTTGCGTAGGCGTGGGCAAAAATGTTCGTTAACTTTGAGTGGTTTTTGTTGAATAACTTTGCATTTGTGACTTATATTTACACCAAATAATACTCCTAATTGTATGTTGTAAAGATCTGTCAGTGTACTAAATTTGAAAAGAACTCATAAAAGTTAAGTATGTTTTTCTATCAAATATAGTTTCCGTGCTTTTGGTGCGAAGAAAAAATAATAGGAAGAAATACAATCAAAATTGGAGATTTTATATCTCAGGCATTTCTTAATAGATTGCTTTGAAATTTAGTATGTGAAGTAAGGGTCAAATAGAGCATATCTACTGAAAATATGTGATAGTTTGGATTACCACAGTCCGATATACAGAAGGTGGAAAATCGCTAAACTATCACTCCTGTTAATAAGACACAGTATGTCCTGCAGGTTGTTGTTTTGGCCGCACACTACCGTGTGTCTTGATAGTAATATGTTATATAATTCATTAACTATTACTCCTCAGTGGCTCAACGGTAAGTCTGAAGGCTCCTAACACAAAAATCAACAACATAAAAATGGTTTCGACACATGTGGTGGGCACGGCACAGATAACCAGATGTGTAGTTTTGTGCTTAACTACAAACAACAACAATTGCTTATTATATCATTAAAAAATTACCTTTGTTCACGGTCATGCAGATTTCATACATTTGGGTTAAGTACTTGATTATTATATGTGTTACTTGTATTAAGTTTAAGTTTATATTTTGGTTTATTCTCCTATTTTTATTTGACTCGCAATCTGAGGGTCACGGGTTCGATTCCCCGTCCCACCAAACATGCTCGCCCTTTCACCCGTGGGGGCGTTATAATGTGATGGTCAATCCCACTATTCGTTGGAAAAAAGTAGAACAAGAGTTGGCGGTGGGTGGTGATGACTTGCTGCCTTCCCTCTAGTCTTACACTGATAAATTATGGATGGCTAGCGCAGATAGCCCTCGTGTAACTTTGCGCAAAATTCAAAAACCAAAAACCTTTTTTTGTATGTATTGTTTTATGCATTCAGAAACGATTCCTTTTAAATTGCCCCCTCTGTATTTATATGCATCGCCGAATGGGTGCTCTAAAACAGTGTTAAGTTACGCTTTGAATTTGTGTAAATAAAGTGTTACGGTAAGATTACGCTTTGAATTTGTGTAAATAAAGTGTTACGGTGAGATTACGCTTTGAATTTGTGTAAATAAAGTGTTACGGTGAGATTACGCTTTGAATTTGTGTAAATAAAGTGTTTCGGTGAGATTACGCTTTGAATTTGTGTAAATAAAGTGTTTCGGTTAGATTACGCTTTGAATTTGTGTAAATAAAGTGTTACGGTGAGATTACGCTTTGAATTTGTGTAAATAAAGTGTTTCGGTGAGATTACGCTTTGAATTTGTGTAAATAAAGTGTTACGGCGAGATTATTCACAAACTACCGATTTCAATCTTTGTTCATTTCCGATATTCGCCTAAAGCTACATCTACACAAGAGCCATCTACATTTACAGTCTCTAATTGTGAACTGACAAGAGGAAGGGCAGCTGGTTAAAAGTAACCACCGCCAACTCTTGTGTTATACTCTTATCCGACCGAATAGTGGGATATGACAATTACTCTTATAGCGTACCCACGACCCGAAGATGCAGAGCGCATTTTATCAGCATAGGGACGAGAATCATAAACCTTTGGATTTATAGCCCACTCATCAGTGTATTAAATAGTAGCTGAGAACATTGGTAACATATTTACAATATTGAAATACGAACCAAACTATAAATTATTTAAAAGCCAAACCTTAGAGCGTTTAAAACAAAACTTAGCCAAATAGGAAACTTTATGGTACGTAAACATTTTATAAAAAGTATAAATTCAAACAAATTAGCTGATCTCTAGCGCCCTCTACAAAACTATTTTAGATGTGAAGTTGTTTTCTATTTAGCTTTTATGTAAAACTTTATACATATTTTACTTTTTTTTTAGTTGCCTGGATTAAGAATACGAAGGAACATATTATTTGGCTTGGATTAAGAATACGAGGGAACATATTATTTGGCCTGGATTAAGAATACGAGGAAACATATTATTTGTTTGTTCATTTCAAAATCTTCACGCAAAGCTTTATTTGTTTGTTTCTAATTAAGCACAAAGCTACACAATGGGTTATCTGTGTTCTACCCATCACAGGTATCGAAACCCGGTTTGTAGCGTTGTAAGTCCGCAGACATACCGCAGACATATGAGCAAAGCTACACGAAAAGCTATCTGCGCATAGTTTTGAATTCATCTACTAAAGCGAAGGAAACTGTTCAACAGAACAAAACGCCAACTCTTGTCTGACCGAAGAAGTGGAATATCACTGTCACTTTTATAACGCATCCACGGCACAAAAATTCGAAGCGCATTTTTCAAGCAACGGACCGCGAACCAGATACACACTTCGAGTACAGTAATCACTATGCCACGCTCATTGTTACAGTTGTAAAGTTTTAAACCACATTGATATATGTGTACAGCTGAATGTAATGTGCTCTTATTTATTTATTTTTAGTAGAGGGCAGTGTAATACATAATGTGACATCAATATCAATTTGATTTTCATCTAAGACGCACTTCAATAAGTAATTTTATATATTCTATCATTTTGATGTTTTGCGATAGAATAGCTGGGAAATGTGCGAGGAAGTATTAACAATAGAACTACAGCTATTAAACTTTTAAACGCGTGAGCCAGAAAAGCGAAAAAGGTCACATTTGACAACATTAATGATTTTCCATAATCCTTCCAGTCAGTCTAAAATCTATATATGTAAAAATTGAAAAAAGTAACTTGTGTCTGGAACAAGTCATGACGGAAAGTAGTTAAAACAGTGATGGTTGATCACGTTTAGTGTACACCCATAGTAACAGGTTTCAAAATTTTGATTCTAGATGAACCAGATTTTCTTGCTTTTCAATAATCTAGTCTTCTTACATTCGTGTCAGAAAGGTGAGTCGAACTGTAAAACACCACCGACCTATATCCATATTGTGAAGCACTACTGTAAAACCCCACCGACCTATATCCATATTGTGAAGCACTACTGTAAAACACCACCGACCTATATCCATATTGTGAAGCACTACTGTAAAACCCCACCGACCTATATCCATATTGTGAAGCACTACTGTAAAACACCACCGACCTATATCCATATTGTGAAGCACTACTGTAAAACACTAATGTCTGATAGCCATACTGTAAAACACCACCGACCGATATCCATATTGTGAAACACTACTGTAAAACACTAATGTTCCATAGCTTTACTGTAAAACACCACCGACCTATATTCATATTGTTAAACACTACTGTAAAACATTAATGTTCCATAGCCTTACTGTAAAACACCACCGACCTATATCCATAATGTTAAACACTACTGTAAGACACTAATGTTCCATAGCTTTACTGTAAAACACCACCGACCTATATCTATATTGTTAAACACTACTGTAAAACACCACCGACCTATATCCATATTGTTAAACATTACTGTAAAACATCACCGACCTATATCCATATTGTTAAACATTACTGTAAAACACTAATGTTCCATATCCTTACTGTAAAACATCACCGACCTGTATCCATATTGTGAAACACTACTGTAAAACACTAATGTACCATATCCTTACTGTAAAACAGTAATGATGGATTATCTTTCTATTGAAACATTGGAATGGCTGAATTTTGCGTGGAAATATTGTAATGCCTGATGTTTACATTAAAATATTGGGATGGCTGGTATTTATGCTATCAAGACCCCAAATCCTTGGTGTTATACTCTTCTGTTTCATCTTCAAATTTTACTAATAAATACATGGGGATTCTTCTGTTTTACACTTTACTATAATGTACTGTATTACAAGTACTTACACACATTACACAAAGAATACTCTTAATCTTACAAGCATTGACCTCAATGGCGGAGACGAAATTTTCAGAAAGATGGCGGCGGGAGGAGAAGGGGTAAATTTTGAAATATTTAAATAATTAATGTTTGAAAAATATATAATACATCTTTAAAAGTTTTTTCTTGTTGTTGTTGTTGCTAAGTGCAAAGCTACACAATGGACTATCTGTGCTCTTCCCTCCGCGGGTATCGAAATCCGATTTTTAGCGTATATGGAATATGTTATCCAAGGTAGTTCATTACTTTTTACATATATATTCCTATAAAATAAAATATATACATTGGTATCCAAACACGAATTATTCCGTGCTAGTGACTATGTTACACAGGGTATTACTGTTCAATTTGCTAAAAAACAAATGAGGGGGGGAGCTGTCTTTCATCCTCCTTTGGTCAACCACTGTTTCTTGAGTTCTCGAAGTTATCTAGTTAGCACTACAAAAACGCTTCATTGCATTAGTTAACTTTATTTCTGTGTGCAAAAATACACAGAAAACGTAATCACATGTTTGTTTGTTTTTATACCGCTAGAAACCGGGTTTCGATACCCGTAGTAGGTAGAGCGCAAATAGCCCTTTGTATACCTCTGTACTCAACTACAAACAAACAAAACAAATAGACTATTGAACTCCGAATTATAGCATTATAAGTACTTAAATTTACCTCTGACCCACTGGAGAACAACACATTTTGTTTAAACACACCTTTTCATTCCTTCGTACCTATAAATTATCCAACATGATATAGAACTGGGATGTTGTTCACACTGCGATCTGAGTTCAAAATACTGGTGGGCTCGAAGAATATGCCACCGTTAGAAGTATGAATCCTTCATTTAACAGTTAAGACTGGGGTCCTTGAAGGGATTCTCAATAATTCGTGATTTGATCACTCCGAGTCACTCCTTTCTAAAATTTAGTACCACGATTATTATTTAATTGAATTACAAGACCACTGATAACGTTAGACCTTTATTGTGTGCTTTCAGTTTTCTTATCGTACCCTTCAACGGAATACCAGTTACTAAAAGACCACCGCGAGGATCGAGCCTCAAATTATAGGGTTCTAAGATCTAAAAATAGTTTGCGTGCCTGAATTTTAAAGTCGAGGATTCGTGGTTCGTGACCGTTACCGTAAAAACGCGATCCACGTTTCACGATCGTAAGTGCACTGTAAATTAGTGACGGCCAAATCCCGCTAGACCTTCGAACAATAGTAGCCCAACAGTTAGGGGTGGGTGCTGTTGAGTAGCTGCGTTCCCTCTAATCTACCAGTTAAAAACTAGGAATGAACATAGACCTTGTGTATGTAGCTTGGTACTAAATTAAAAAAAAACAATAACAACAAATAAACAGTCGCAAAACAAAGAAATTTTAGACATGGTGGTTAGTTCGTGCAATTCAATTAGATATTAATTAACCTGTTTCGTGAATGTTCAATAGATATTAATGGAACACCGTTGAATACATGAGCCATCATCTAACGACTTGATTGAATCACCAAAACTGATATAAGACTTCTACAATTAATTTCAGCTTAAGATCAGTCTAAATACATTTTAGAGATATGTTTTGTAAAATAAAAGAAACGTTAAATAAACAAGCAAAGTGTATTTCGAACCATGCTTGTGATAATTTGGATTGGAACATGAAGCTTGACCACGAGAGTACTGTACCTTCAACAGTTATATCACCAGCCAGCTAGATCGGAATCGATTAATATCAAAACGTACCAGCCACCTAACTAAACTAATCAATAGATGTACTTCTGCAGGGTCCACGAAAATGTTCTGTTTCAAGAGTAAATAAAGCCAAAATTAAGAGTAACACATATTGTTATTTCTTGCTTTTGAAGTTCACATGTCATGTTGTATTGTCTCCTACAGAGTGCATAATTATTCTCATGATTCATGGCATTTGTACCTTTTACTGACGTCACGACTGTACAAATTGCAACGTTACGTATCCCTTATGTGACGTCATTTTAGTGTCTACTGACTGACTGACAGACAACACACTACTGTATAGTTGTGCGAGTGGTTGAAATAGGTGAAATAAATAGAAACCGTTCAGGCTAATCAATTATATTATTCTTACGTACGGAATCTTAACCAAGTGATCCTTATACTTATAGATGGAAATAACCTAACGTGAGATTTGTGGTAATTTATAATTAGTTCTGTATCTTGCTGTACAGTATAAAACCTTGCGAATGCTGAAAACTGAAGACGCGGATATGTTAACGAGAGTCTTCAAAGTTTTAGCAATAGATATCTCGTGCTATTTTTACATTTGTTTTAAATTACGTAAATGCTTACTGGAGTGTATTGCGTATAGTTATGAACAAATTAAACGATTGTGAACCTCATGACATCTTAATTTGAGTGGCAGAAAGTTGAACTCCTGACGAACGAGTAAAGCCGAAACGATGAACAAATAAAAACTCCTCTTAAGATCTTCTAGAGTTCACAGTCGGTTCATTTAAACAACTATAGCTATTATTTCTAAAATAGTCAAATTTAAACTTTAAACATGTGTATTATAAAAATATCAACACGTTCACTCAGTGATAAAGCATTGGCATGACAATGAGACGATGATACTGTTTCGACCCTGGAAAACGGACAACAAAACTGAACAATGTGTTGTGGCTTAACATCAGCAAAATTAATTTCTATGGGTTTTTTTTAGTCCTTATTAATTCGTAACCTAAATTAATTTAGGTATGTGAATAATGTTATGACGGTTCGCCTAATTCATTATTCAATATTATATAGCGGACCAACTGTTTAATGATTGTATATAAATAAGCAAAATATTTTTAACATACTTAAGTAATAGTTAAAGTAATTGATTGTTAAACGATCATTACGTGGTCTCAGGACAATAAAACTACTCTCTTCTTGATTGCTAGTTGAGGTCTGATTAAAGGATAGCATGATCAATTTATTAACCCTAAAACTGTCTGTCAGTTAGTCTGTTATACTAACAAGTTTCACATTCAAACCGTGGTCTTCAGCTTGATCAATTTATTATCCCTAAACTGTCTGTTAGTTAGTCTGTTATTCTGACAAGTTTCACATTCAAACCGTGGTCTTCAGCTTGATCAATTTATTATCCCTAAACTGTCTGTTAGTTAGTCTGTTATTCTAACAAGTTTCACATTCAAACCGTGGTCTTCAGCTTGATCAATTTATTATCCCTAAACTGTCTG
>NW_013670741.1:22406-25654 GCF_000517525.1 Limulus polyphemus | reverse complement strand
ACTGTCTGTTAGTTAGTCTCTTATTCTAACAAGTTTCACATTCAAAGTGTGGTCTTCAGCTTGATCAATTTATTATCCCTAAACTGTCTGTTAGTTAGTCTGTTATTCTAACAAGTTTCACATTCAAACCGTGGTCTTCAGCTTGATCAATTTATTATCCCTAAACTGTCTGTTAGTTAGTCTGTTATTCTAACGAGTTTCACATTCAAACCGTGGTCTTCAGCTAGTACACAAATAACAAGAGCAGTTTAGTGGTAAGCATTTTGTACAAGGATTGTTTAGCTTCTTCTGAAAATAGGGTTATGATAAATTCATGAATGTATATTTTAAACGTATGCTAGTAATATATCGAAACAAAAATATTTTGCCCCCCAGTGGCACAGCGGTATGTCTGTGGACTTACAACGCTTGAATCCGGGTTTCGATACCCGTGGTGGGCAGAGCACAGATAGCCCAATGTGTAGCTTTGTGCTTAATTACAAACAAACAAACAAACAAAAATATTTAAAATTGTCTGTGTTACAATTATTAACTTAGGGTAGTTCGACGATTGAGGGGGTGGGGTACATTAGTGGCCAGGTATGACAAATTGAGATACTCTGCAAACGTTCAACAGTGTGTCTATTATATGTAGTAAATAACGTGACAATTATACAACAAAACTTTCTTGGTAAACTGACAGAGACGAACAGCATTACCACCCTGACATATTAAAAAGTTTTTGTATAATACCAAAGGCACCACGTGACTGGTCTTTAAAGTTTTTGTATAGCATCAAAGGCACCACGTGGCTGGCCTTTAAAGTTTTTGTATAACACCAAAGGCACCACGTGGCTGGCCTTTAAAGTTTTTGTATAACATCAAAGGCACCACGTGGCTGGTCTTTAAAGATTTTGTGTAACACCAAAGGAACTACGTGGCTGGTCTTTAAAGTTTTTATATAACTCCAAAGGCTCCACGTGGCTGGTCTTTAAAGTTTTTGTATAACATCAAAGGAACCACGTGGCTGGCCTTTAAAGTTTTTGTATAACACCAAAGGCACCACGTGGCTGGTCTTTAAAGTTTTTGTATAACACCAAAGGCACTACGTGGCTGGTCTTTAAAGTTTTTGTATAACATCAACGGCACCACGTGGCTGGCCTTTATAGTTTTTGTATAACACCAAAGGCACCACGTGGCTGGTCTTTAAAGTTTTTGTGTAACACCAAAGGCACTACGTGGCTGGTCTTTAAAGTTTTTATATAACTCCAAAGGCTCCACGTGGCTGGTCTTTAAAGTTTTAGTGTAACACCAAAGGCACTACGTGGCTGGTCTTTAAAGTTTTTATATAACTCCAAAGGCTCTACGTAGCTGGTCTTTAAAGTTTTAGTGTAACACCAAAGGCACTACGTGGCTGGTCTTTAAAGTTTTTATATAACTCCAAAGGCTCCACGTGGCAGGCCTTTCTCCCTGAAAAAACAAAATATCTTGAAATATTGAGAATGGAACTAAATATATGTCACCTTGTTCCTTCTCCACTGACTTGTTTTTTGATACTTAGTCAAGATAACCCCATATGTATTACCTGGTGTCAGATCGAAAAACTAAAATCATTATGAGTATTTTAACTCCGGTATTCCAAACAACCCAGTTTATAGTAACACGGACTAACATTTGAACTGAATTACTTTTGTGGACAGTATACTGTATAGTTGCTTTGAAACTCATCACCATACTAAAATCATAAACAGCTAGGTAACGACGTTTCTACTCCCACCTTGTAGTTTAACATACTGTATTTTGGTTATATTTAAGTTATATTTTCTTACCTTTCAGTTCACCTTTGATGTTGGCATCTTTCACAAGTAGGATAAAATGTATTTGTTAAAATTTCTCCAGTAAGGTGTACAACTAAACATCACGTTACATGTAGTCTCAAAATCTGTCTCGTACATGCAGGCACCCTGCTCTATGTATATTTATGTCTCAACATTCCCCTCACACAGGCCCCCTGCTCTGTGTATGTTTATGTAGCTCTAGGCTATTGGATTTAAGATACTTGATTTTCCACGATAGTTACGCTAAGTCTTATAAAAACTTTAAATGTTGTTTTATAACGCAGCCAGAACATAGATCCTGGTGGAATTCTTATTAACATAAGACTTTTACGGCAAAAATTTGATTCTACTCAATGAAGAAATATAGTACTAAACCCCTGTCAGTTAGTTTTGTTAGAGATAAAGCAACAAAATAAAAAGTCAAGTAATCAAGAAAGCTGGATCATTCATATCTCTTAAAATTTGAACTGCATCTGAAAAAAAACACAAAAAAACTAGCAGTTTTGGTAAATATTGATATTAGTAAAACACGCACACAAATGTGCGTGTATGTGTCTAAAGTTCGGAAATCATCATTATTGTACACATACTTTTATTGTACTGGCGTGTCGTGTTAATTGTCAGAACGTTTAGGTTCAAATCAGTGGTGTAACTACAAAAAAATCCCCCCCCACATAAAAAGTAATTGGACCCCCTACATTTATTTCCCTATAATTGTAGTTACGATTCGAGCCCTCTTTTTTCTTTAACCCCCCCCCCCACAGTTGCGGGGGGGCTGTGGGGGAATATTTACACCACTGGTTCAAATGTTGATTTTAGAAAAAGATTTAGCACATTTTGTACACTAGAATGGACGACGCTATCCATTTACGTATTTTTAAACTGTGACGTCCGTCAAATTCACTTATATGAACAAAAAAAATTTTGACTAAAGAACTTCGGTTACAAAATCAACAAAACCCTAAACAAACCATTTCTTACAATAAAATTTCGAGGGATAAAATCAAGTAAGCATGAAACAGCTCCTCCGATACGCATACTTAACCTTTGCTCTGTTATTTTCAACTTGCTAACTTTTCAACTTGTTTCTTTACAAAAAGCTTCCAAGCGTAAAAGTTCAGGTTTTTCAGGGTATGTAATTTGAACGTCAGGATACTAAAACCAACAAGTTGATCAGTTTATCATTTTCAGCACCTACCGAATATATCTCATCAAGAATAAGAAAAAAACATTCAACATTTGACAGTTTAGATATACATTCCATTTCATACTGTTTTCTTCTTTTTAAACTGAAGGTTTGTCATATGTAAGTCAAATCAAACACATGATACACGGGAACATAATTGTCATATGTAAGTCAAATCAAACACATGACACACGGGAACATAATTGTCATATGTAAGTCAAATCAAACACATGACACACGGGAAC
>NW_013670741.1:17365-21406 GCF_000517525.1 Limulus polyphemus | reverse complement strand
CACACGGGAACATAATTGTCATATGTAAGTCAAATCAAACACATGACACACGGGAACTTAATTGTCATATGTAAGTCAAATCAAACACATGACACACGGGAACATAATTGTCATATGTAAGTCAAATCAAACACATGACACACGGGAACTTAATTGTCATATGTAAGTCAAATCAAACACATGACACATGGGAACTTAATTGTCATATGTAAGTCAAATCAAACACATGACACACGGGAACTTAATTGTCATATGTAAGTAAAGTCGCACACACATGACACACGAAAACTTAAAATCATTGACTGTAACCTGTTGTTATTTTGTAGCGCAAAGCTACAAAATTTGCTATCTAGGCTCTGTCCACTGCGGGGAATCAAATCCTGGATTTTAGCGTTGTAAACTCGTAAACTTACCGCTAACCCACCAGGGAACTTGACAATATCTTTGCGATTTGTCGTCTGTCTGTATGTTTACCCGATATCTTACATCGAAATTTCTAAATATTGAACGCTAACATTTTCGCATCCGTAGTGACTTCTTTATCACCTGAGAATGTAGCTGGACAAAACCTCAAACACTCTTTTTCCTTTTTGCTTAAATAAAAAACTAAATGCGCATGCGCAATATTTCGTCACTTGTCAATAGATTAACGAACTATAATGACTGAATAGGCCTAATGTCAGTTGTAGGCATGCTTTGTCCAAAACTTATAATTATGACCGAGGCTATACTCAGTCATTCTATTCATAATATCTGAGAAAAAGTTAGTATTTTTTTCCCTATTACGTTGAATTGTAACTTATATCACTTATACTATCGGATATACGTACATTTGTACACTGACAAAATGTCCATTTCCAGCTGCAACCATCCGATTCAGTCTCGGTAAAGGTATCTCGTATTGAAGAAAAGCCAGAACCGGTAGATGGGGGCCATGTGTTTATCCAGAGGTTTGAGCTTCGATACTTGTAGCTAATTCGCAACAGCCTGCTGTGATTGGCTGACTGACTTCCATTCACTCGGTGGTCCTCCACATGAGTGAAATAACTTTTTTGAAGTCATGGATCTGGAGAATTATGAACGTTTTAAATAGGCAAGGCTGTGTGAAACCATTATAAACAAATCATGTTTGTATTGAAGATCACATGACTGATTATCAGAATCTAATTTCGATAAGAATGAATTGAGGATTAATACAAAGAATTACAGGCAGTTATAAGTGTAATAAATATTTTGGTATGTCAGTACAGGGGTTTACTCTATAAGCCATTGTAAGGACTTACGTTAAATTACAAGTCAATACAATACGATTAAAATACAGGGTATACCAACATTATCCAGCCAATAATAAAACAAGATAAACAAACAAATAAGGAAAACTGTGAATGCAAAGGCATCAAACCTTTGCATAGTTGCAACTAACTGTATCGAATTTCTCATCACCAGGTGGCAGGGAAGTCGAAACAACAGCAACATGGTGTCTTTGTAGGAGAAACTGAAGTGTGTGGTGAAGTGTGATGGTGGAGGTAATCGTGTGTACAGTATCTCGATAGAATTTGTTACAACTATGGAAATTTTATGTGCTTTTACGTTTTGTGGTGTGCGTGTTTTTTATGTTTGTTTCTAAATTTTCGCGCACAGCTACACCACTGTCTGCACACAATGGTCCCTAATTCTGGGATAGTTAGATTAGAGGACAGGCAACAGTGCCCACTATCAACTCTTGGATATGTGGTCCATCGCTCTTATAACGCATCAGAGGTCCAAAAGTGCTGAGAGCGTTTTTGCGTCAACGGTACTCGAATCATGAATATTCAGATTCTCAGTGTAAGTACGTTAACTAATAGGTCATGCACGGCCCGGCAAATTTTTTATCAATAATTTTAGTGCATCAAATACAATATTTAACCTGTAGCTTAGTGCAAGTAGTGTACGTTCAGTTACAAGAGATCATAAGTGAGTAACAATCAATAAGAAAGAATTATATGCAACCATACATTGCTACATGCTGTATTAAAGGAACAATTGTAATTGGTACACGTGATTCACACGCTCCCAGTTAGCAAAGGTCGATTAGAAACTAACCCGCCCTCTGGTGTGACCTTAATAAAGTATCGCGTCATCTCGTGGAATTATAGCAAACTATCTTGCTATCTAGTGGTATTATGCAATACTATGATACTCTAAATTACTTGCTCCACCCTATAATATCAAGGGTCACGTGACGATCAACATACAATCACCGCATGACGGTAACGGGCATCCGTGTCACGTGACCATCAACATCCAATCACCGCATGACGATAAATGGGCATGCTAGCTACGAAGCAGTAGTTTCTCACTTTCTAATCACGACATTGGTGTAAAAATAACATTCAATTATCTTCTTAGAAATAAATATACCTTCAAGAAAATAAGAGGTTTGGAGTTTCATCTTGTTAGAAATAATTATACCTTCAATGAAATAAGAAGTTTTGGAGTTTCATCTTGTTAAAATAACTATATCTTCAAAGAAATAAGAAGTTTGGGAGTTTCATCTTGTTAGAAATAAATATACCTTCAAGAAAATAAGAAGTTTGGGAGTTTCATCTTGTTAGAAATAACTATATCTTCAAGAAAATAAGAAGTTTGGGAGTTTCATCTTGTTCGAAATAAATATACCTTCAAGAAAATAAGAAGTTTTGGAGTTTCATCTTGTTAGAAATAATTATACCTTCAAGGAAATAAGAAGTTTGGGAGTTTCATATTGTTAGAAATAACTATACCTTCAAGGAAATAAGAAGTTTGGGAGTTTCATATTGTTAGAAATAACTATACCTTCAAGGAAATAAGAAGTTTGGAAGTTTCATCTTATTAGAAATAACTATATTTTCAAGGAAATAAGAAGTTTGAGAGTTTCATCTTGTTAGAAATAATTATATCTTCAAGAAATTAAGAAGTTTGGGAGTTTCATCTTGTTAGAAATAACTATGCCTTCAATGAAATAAGAAGTTTGGAAGTTTCATCTTGATAGAAATAATTATATCTTCAAGGAAATAAGAAGTTTGGGAGTTTCATCTTGATAGAAATAATTCTACCTTCAAGAAAATAAGAAGTTTGGGAGTTTAATCTTGTTAAAATAACAAAGCCTTCAAGGAAATAAGAAGTTTGGGAATTTCATCTTGTTAGAAATAACTATGCTTTCAAGGAAATAAGAAGTTTGGGAGTTTCATCTTGTTATAAATAACTATGCCTTCAAGGAAATAAGAAGTTTTGGAGTTTCATCTTGTTAGAAATAACTATATATTCAAGGAAATAAGAAGTTTGGGAGTTTCATCTTGTTAGAAATAACTATATCTTCAAGGAAATAAGAAGTTTTGGAGTTTCATCTTGTTAGAAATAACTATACCTTCAAGAAAATAATATGATTGGGAGTTTCATCTTCTTAGAAATATCTATACCTTCAAGGAAATAACAAGTTTTGTGATGGGATTAGCTCCTCTTCAGTAGTTAGAAAATAAGTTATATGATAGGATTAGCTCCTGTTCAGTAGGTAGAAGATAAGTTTTATCATAGGATTAGCTCCTACACAGTAAGTTGAAGATACTTTTTTGATAGGATTAGCTCCTACACAGTAAGTAGAAGATAAGTTTTATGTTGGGTTAGGTACTATTCAGCAGGTAGAAGATATTTTTTGATAGGATTAGCTCCTACACAGTAAGTAGAAGATAACTGTTTAATAGGATTAGCTCCTGTTCAGTAGGTAGAAGATAAGTTTTATGATAGGGTTAGGTACTATTCAGTTGGTATAAGATACATTTTATAATAGGATTAGCTCCTACAGAGTAAGTAGAAGATAAGGTTTATGTTAGGATTAGTTTCTACTCAGTAGGTAGAAGATAAGTTTTATAATAGGAGTAGCTCCTCTTCAGTAGGTAGAAGATAAGTCTTATGATAGGATTATCTACTATTCAGTAGGTGGAAGATAAGGTTCATAATAGGATTAGCTCCTGTTCAATAGGTAGAAGATAAGTTTTATAATAGGAGTAGCTCCTCTTCAGT
>NW_013670741.1:10854-16550 GCF_000517525.1 Limulus polyphemus | reverse complement strand
ATATCTACTATTCAGTAGGTGGAAGATAAGGTTCATAATAGGATTAGCTCCTGTTCAATAGGTAGAAGATAAGTTTTATAATAGGATTAGCTCCTCTTCAGTAGGTAGAAGATAATTTTTATAATATGAATATCTACTATTCAGTAGGTGGAAGATAAGGTTCATAATAGGATTAGCTCCTGTTCAATAGGTAGAAGATAAGTTTTATAATAGGATTAGCTCCTCTTCAGTAGGGAGAAGATAACTTTTATAATATGAATATCTACTATTCAGTAGGTGGAAGATAAGGTTCATAATAGGATTAGCTCCTGTTCAATAGGTAGAAGATAAGTTTTATAATAGGAATAGCTCCTATTCATTAGATAGAATATATGCTTTATGATAGGATTAGCAGGTAAGAGATAAGTTTAATGACAGGTTTATTTATCTTCAAACACAATGTGTGAATTTAATAACGATTTGAAAACTCTTACTAACCAGAATAATGACCTTCTTAGTTTCTATTAACTAGATAAAATCATTCTACCTTAACAGTGACTTAGAGATTAAGAAGAAACCTAAACACTTGTTTCACGTGTATTTGACATTCTAATTGTTCGTCTGATATCTGCTTTCACTCGAAGAATACTAAAAAAAAGTGAACTGATAGATGGCGTAATCCGTCCTGTTGTCAGAAAGAACTAATTTGCATTTTCGTGGGCTTCCAAAAACCCCGTCAAACAAGCTGGGTGTTACCAAGGTTACAAGACTTTCAGTGGGGTAGGTGGGTGCTCTAGCTGACATCCGACCCAATTCTAAAAGCTATGCTTTCAAGCTTAGGCAAAATACAAATTAGGCTTACTGGGACGGGAAGTTCTCAATAACATAGATTAGGAGAAGTTATAGTATGAACATTCTGAATCGAATCAAGAATTAATCTTCTACTGAAATTCTAATAAGCTTAAACTTAATTTTTTAGGTTTGAAAACTATAGAGGCTCTTTTACATTCCAGACATAAGTAATTAGAAGATAAAGAAAGAAAACTGGTTTATTCAAACGACAGACTCCAAGAAAAATTTATTTTTTTCATGATGATCGTCCTGTTTGTATGGAAAGAACTGGTAGTGGTTTCTTCTTTCAGGGCTTCTTGTTTATAGCACATTTTTGTAACTGGAGGTATGTTACTTATTTCCTACAGGATGTTAAACAATTCGACAGGAGGTATGCTATTTTTACATATTCGATTGGAGGTGTGTTATTTCTTATAGGCTGTTGCATATTCGATTGGAGGTAAATTATTTTTACACATTCGATTGGAGGTGTGCTATTTTTAAACATTTGATTGGAGCTATGTTATTTTTATACATTCGATTGGAGGTATGTCATTTTAAATACATTCGATTGGAGGTATGTTATTTTTTTCAGTCTGTTACAAATTCGATTGGTAGTATGTTATTTTTACACATTCGATTGGAGGTATGTTATTTTATACATTCGATTAAGTATACTATTTTTATACGTTCAATAGGAGGTATTTTTTTTTACATTTGATTCTAGGTATGTTTTTTACATTTGATTATAGGTATGTTATTTTTACCTATTCGATTGTAGGTATGTTATTTCTTATAGGCTGTTACATATTCGATGGTAGGTATATTATTTTTACACTTTCGATTGGTGGTATGATTTTTTTACACATTCGATTGGAGCTGTGCTACTTTTATACATTCGACTGGAGGTATGTTATTTCTTATAGGCTGTTACACATTCGATTGGAGGTATGCTATTTTTATACATACAATTGGAGGTATGCTATTTTTATACATTCGATTGGAGGTATGTTATTTTTATACATTCGATTGGCGGTATTTTATTTTTTACATTCGATTGGAGGTATGCTATTTTGGTACATGCAATTGGAGGTATGCTATTTCTATACATTCGGTTAGAGGTATGTTATTTTTACACATTCGATTGGAGGTACGCTATTTTTATAAATTCAATTGGAGGTACGCTATTTTTATAAATTCAATTGGAGGTATGTTATTTCTTATAGTCAGTTATATTATACACTAACTACCAGTATATAAATTACACTTCCAATATACACTAACTACCAGTATATAAATTACACTTCCAATATACACTACCAGTATATAAATCACACTTGCAACATACAGTACCAGTATATAAATTACACTTGCAATATACACTAATTACCATTATATAAATTACACTTGCAATATACACTAACTACCATTATATAAATTATACTTCCAATATACACTACCAGTATATAAATCACACTTGCAACATACACTACCAGCATATAAATTACACTTCCAATGTACACTAACTACCAGTATATAAATTACACTTGCAATATACACTAACAGTATCCAAATTACACTTGCAATATACACTACCAGTATATAAAGTACACTTGCAATATACACTAACTACCAGTATATAAATTACACTTGCAATATACACTAAGTACCAGTATATAAATTACACTTGCAATATACACTACCAGTATGTAAATTACACTTGCAATATACACTACCAGTATATAAATTACACTTGCAATATACACTACCAGTATGCAAATTACACTTGCAATATACACTACCAGTTCGTAAATTACGCTTGCAATATACACTACCAGTATATAAATTACACTTGCAATATACACTAACAGTATCCAAATTACACTTGCAATATACACTCCCAGTGTATAAACTACACTTGCAATATACACTGCTATTCCAAAAGTATCCGGATTATAAGTTCCAATAATTACTGTCACTGTAGTGCCTTCCGTTTTACTTCACTCCCCCCCCCTATTTTACTTAGGTGCTTCTAATCTTGTTTGAGGTTACTGTTTTCTATTTTTGTTTTTGTTTTAATTTTTAGGTCATATCTATTACAGATTAAATCATGCGTACATTAATCGTTAGTACTTTCAGCAAACAAACAAAAACATAAAAATATAATGGTTTAAGAAACCTACTAATAACTTATACGGCTTTTTACAAACAATGCAAGAGTCGTGGCTAAGAATGATGTTTCTCAATGACTCGTCAGTCCAGAACCCAGAGTCAACGTGTTCCATACGTATCAATATAAAGTTTTGCTGTAGCAGAACCCGTTTTGGCAAAAAAAAAATATATATATATACTATGGAAAAGATTAAACCTCACCTCTTGACATAGAGCAGTACTTCGGCTTCATTAAGATGGCAACATCCGAGTCTGAAGCCAAACACCGAGGGTTGTCGAGCACGTGCCTTTCGTGTACCACGCGAAGAAATACTTATATCCATTACGTCTTTTATTCATATTTTTAAATAATTTAAAATCTTGTACCTGTTGAATATAAAAATATATTGACAATATCTGATGATTCGTGAGAATTAGACGTCAAATATGTACAACTTGAATAACAAGCCGGGTGATTCTACTGTGAAATCTACCTTTAGGGTTAAGTTTATAAATACAACATCCGGCTTTTTGTCGTTCCCCTGGACAGGTAAGTTATAGAGAAACTAACTACATCAAAATAGTTTCTCCCCTGTTAGTATTAAAGTGTTTTTTTTTCTCTTTGGCTGTTGATAATAATTTGACATGATGGAAAGGACCTGAATTTTAAAAAAAAATCACATTTTTCAGCGAAACAACGAAGAGTCAGACAAGAAATTAACCTTAGTCATGCTGAGAACTAGAACACATACAAAGTCAGCTGTGAAGGTTTTGAGGCGTGACTCGCCTATTTCACAACTGTCAATCCACTAAGTAGAGGGCGTATTGGTTAAGGTTATTCTTTGTAGAAGATCCAACCACTAAATAAGGTTTAATATCTTTTGTTAGATCGATTTAAATGGTGACGTTATTAGAAACCTTCAGCTACTCTACAGGTGCGGTTAATTTTATAAGGGTTTGAAAACTGGTGATGCCTACTCACAAAAATGACTCCATAAATAGCTAAAATCTTGGCATTGGCTGACACATAATAAGTAATATATCTTATTATGTTCTTTTTTTTTACATATGACACATTTGAAAGTAAAGTCGTTCTGACGTCAGTCATGTACCTTGAAAGACTGAACACGCATGTAAACAAACTTTTCTTTACCAAAAAAGTATGAAACAAATCCTCACACATATTACAAAAATATAGACCAAGGTATTAATTTATCATATCAGTCATTATTATATTAGTTTCGAACCTAGTGTCTGTGATGTAGGAGCTGTTGAATGAAATGTTTTTACCCATTATTTATAATACATTTAAGTATTATGTTATATTTTTCTCGTTGATTCCTCCGTGTAGAATATCCTGAAAACACAAAGAAGATTTGTAGTCAATTTGAGAAGTATTTGATAACCGCAAGAAATAACATAACTCCAATCGAATGTGTAAAAATAACATACCTCTAATCGAATTGTGTAGCAGCCTGTGAGAAATAACATACCTCCAATTGAATGTGTAACAGCCTGTAAGAAATAACATACCTCCAATCGAATGTGTAAAAATAATATACTTTTAATTGAATGTGTAACAGCCTGTAAGAAATAGCATGACTCCAATCGAATGTATAACAGCCTATAAGAAATAATATACCTCCAATCGAATGTGTAACAACCTGTAAGAAATAGCCCACCTCCAATCGAATGTGTAAAAATAACATACATCCAATCGAATGTATAAAAATAACACACCTCCACTCGAATGTGTAACAGCCTATAAGAAATAACGTACCTCCAATGGAATGTATAAAAATAACATACCTCGAGTCAAATTCATAAAAAAGCGTATCACCAATCAAATGGGTTAAAATAGCACACCTCCAATCGAATGTGTAACAACCTGTAAAAATAACATACCTTGAATCAAATGTATAAAAATAGCATACCTCCAATCGAATGTATAAAAATAGCATACCTCCAATCGAATGTATAAAAATAACATACCTCCAATCGAATGTACCAAAATAACATACCTCCAATCGAAGGTGTAAAAATAGCATACCTCCAATCGAATGTGTAAAAATAATATACCCACAATCGAATGTGTAAAAATAATATACTTCCAATCGAATGTATAAAAATAGCATACCTCCAATCGAATATATAAAAATAGCTCACCGCCAATTGAATGGGTAAAAATAACATACCTCCAATCGAATGTATAAAAATGCCATACCTCTAATCGAATGTTTAAAAATAGCATACTTAAAATCGAATGTACAAAAATAACATACCTCTAATCGAATGTGTAAAAATAAACATAGCCAATCGAATGTATAAAAATGACATACCTCCACTCGAATGTATAAAAATGGCATACCTCCAATTTATATACTGGTATTGTATATTGCAAATGTACTTAATATACTGGTAATGTATATTGCAAGTGTAATTTATATACTGGTAATGTATATTGCAAGTGTAATTTATATATTGGTTGTTAGTGTATATTGCAAGTGTAATTTATATACTGGTAGTGTTTATTGCAAGTGTAATTTATATACTGGTAGTGTATATTGCGAGTGTAACTTATATACTGGCAGTGTATATTACAAGTGTAATTTATATACTGGTAGTGTATATTGCAAGTGTAATTTATATACTGGTAGTGTATATTGGACTGTAATTTATATACTGGCAGTGTATATTGCAAGTGTAATTTATATACTGGCAGTGTATATTGCAAG
>NW_013670741.1:8746-9854 GCF_000517525.1 Limulus polyphemus | reverse complement strand
GATAGCCCTTGTGTAGCTTTGTGCATAATTAAAAACAAACAAACAATCTTTAGTTATTATAATTTCATATAGATAATTTTTACTATAATCACGAAATATTATCGGAACTTTTACTAGTTCATTACTTTCTCCCCTTTTTGAAATAGTGTAACGTTCCACACTTCATTATCACATCTTGGGAGATAAAGCCTACATGGCAGGAGACTAGGGAGTAATATCAGTTAGTTTAGTAGTTACCATCCAATGTTGCATGCGTCGTCAGTATTAAATGATATGAGTTCCTTTGAGTTACACCTGGTGGTGATCTCTCGTATTACTTTTTTAATTTTTGAAATGCTTCTGTTGTTCCAAATTGAAAACTAGTTTTTATTTGCAGACATTCTCCTAATCTTCTGCAAACGTTAGAAGAAAAAAGAAACAGAACGTTTGCAGCTTATAATGGTTAATGAGCAGAAATATTAAGACGAAATTCAAAAAAAATATATTTAATATTTCATTATTACAAGTTTCGTGTCTTATTTGTTCCCAAAAACCATTTCAATTGTATTTCTAGATATTTTACTTAAACGAGATGACTATCTCTTCTCAGAATTTTTAAATAAATTTATCACAAAAAATAAGGTTCAACTTATCTATTTCTGTAAAATCAAGAATGCATTTATCATAGTAAGTTCGTTTGTTTTGTTCTTAAGCATAAAGTTACATAATGGACTATCTGTGCTGTGCCCTCTACAAATATCAAAACCTGGTTTTTAGTGTTATAAGCCTTCAAACTTACTTTTGAGCCACTGGGAGGCATCATAGTGTGAATTGGTGATGAGCATATATATATGTATATATTTAAAATGTATTTTAAAGATCATAGAGCTAGAGATGGGTAAGTATGTTGTGCGTCGGTGATGATGTGAAATATAAAAAGGCCGTGGCTATTTCTCCGGTAGGCCAGAAGAAAAATCAGAAGGCTATTTCTTCGGTAGGCCAGAAGAAAAATCAGAAGGCTATTTGTCTGGTAGGCCAGAAGAAAAATCAGATGGCTATTTGTCTGGTAGGCCAGAAGAAAAGTCAGAAGGCTATTTGTCCGGTAGGCCAGAAGAAAAGTCAGAAGGCT
>NW_013670741.1:4701-7746 GCF_000517525.1 Limulus polyphemus | reverse complement strand
GGGCAATCTGTGCTGTGCCCTCTACGAATATCAAAACCTGGTTTTTAGTGTTATAAGCCTTCAAACTTATTTTTGAGCCACTGGGAGGCATCATAGTGTGAATTGGTGATGAGCATATATATGTATATATTTAAAATGTATTTTAAAGATCATAGAGCTAGAGATGTGAAAGTATGCTGTACGTCGGTGATGATGTAAAATATTAAAAAAAGGCCGTGGCTATTTGTCCGGTAGGCTAGAAGAAAAATCAGAAGGCTATTTGTCTGGTAGGCCATATGAAAGTCAGAAGGCTATTTGTCCGGTAGGCCAGAAGAAAAGTCAGAAGGCTATTTGTCCGGTAGGCCAGAAGAAAAGTCAGAAGGCTATTTGTCCGGTAGGCCAGAAGAAAAAGTCAGAAGGCAATTTGTCCGATAGGCTAGAAGAAAAGTCAGAAGGCTATTTGTCCAGTAGGCCAGAATAAAAGTCAGAAGACTATTTGTCCGGTAGGCCATATGAAAAGTCAGAAGGCTATTTGTCAGGTAGGCCAGAAGAAAAGTCAGAAGGCTATTTATCAGGTAGGCCATATGAAAAGTCAGAAGGCTATTTGTTCGGTAGGCCAGAAGAAAAGTCCGAAGGCTATTTGTCCGGCAGGCAGGATACATAGCCAGCAGTAACTAGAGAAACTTCTGAAAGTGGAGAACAAAAAATTCGATTTCGAATTTTTCAAAACTTAGGAACGAGCCACAAACGTGTTTTTTGTTTAACTTTCTTTAGATGATGTTTTCGTATATGATAATCTATTTTGTCTTATAGTATGTCTGTTTTAATAGTACAGGAATATTCTTGACTGATGTAATAATATTTAGGGTTAATGAATACCGTAAGCTAGGAGTTCTGTGACGGTAAACTATTCATATGACAGATAAGTTTGCGTATTAGTAAATTATTGTTAGTACTAAAACAACACATAAGACTAAAAGAACTAAAATTCACAAACTAAAATATAGATACTAAACCAAGTTGACGTTATATAATTTTTTTCAAGCACAAACTACGTGTCATATAAAAAGTGTGTGCCAAACTTCAGGCAATTAGATTAAGCATTTTAAGTGTGAGAACAAAACAAATAGGGGTGACACAAACGTCACCCTTGCGGTTCTGATAGGGTTAATATAGGTTAACGTCGGGGTCGGAGTATTTTCTACACAACTCGTGTAATATTTGTACTCCCCATTGTTTGTTTGTCTGTTTTGTAATTTCACGCAAAGCTACACGAGGGCTATCTGCGCTAGCCGTCCCTAATTTAGCAGTGTAAGACTAGAGGGAAGGCAGCTAGTCATCACCACCCACCGCCAACTCTTGGGCTACTCTTGTACTCCCCATAGCTCTTACTTTGCGAGTGTACGTTGGAAGTAGCTATGGTATTTAGAAACTTTATTTAAACATACCTTTGATTTGTCCATACGGTTTGCTACTATGTTATTTACCTCCATATGCAAGTATATCAGAGCTCGTAAAAATTCAGTGTATCTCTGATTTCTCTTTTAATCCCTGTTTTTCTTGCAGATTCGATTATCCAGGAATCTTTTGTAGAATTCACATTTTATTGGTAATTCACACGGACGAATTTGGTATCCCGCCACCCTCGCCATGTTTTCTTTATCCCCACACTTTTTGTGATATCCTGCAGCTGGTAAGTCTGCACATGTGCAATGTGATTGCCTATCAAATGACCACTTCGAAGTAAATATCCATGAGTGGAAAAACATGTCTTGGCTGTTAAGAGGTCAAGGTCATTTAAATTAAACAAATTACAATACTGAGAATTGATTTTATATACAACTGTATGATAGCTTCAGAGAATATAACTTTTTAAAACTAAGATTGTATCTGGAGAAGGTAGGATATGTCATACCGAAGCATAAATTAGTGTTTCAGGTGGATTTTTTGTTTTTAAATACTTCAATATTAATAAATCACATTAGAATCATTGTACTAGTGATTAATTTTATTAAGACGTGGATGTGATAAATTCAAGGTGGAAAAAAAAACACAATGAAGTTCTGAAAACGATAAGAGTTAACGAAGCTCATCTACTTTTAAACAAATGTTTTTAAATTATTTCTTAAACGAACACGTCCCCCTAGTGGGGCAACGGTAAGTCAACGTACTTACAACGCTAGAATCTAGGGTTCAATTCCCCGCAGTGGACACAGCAGATAGCCCACTGTCGTTTTGTTCTAAAAGAAATACAAACTTAAGCAAATACCATTGTGTTTAAGCACAATGACGGGTGTATTATTATCGATAAGGCTTAAACAAATTTCTGAGTTAGAGGAATGTAAAAAAAAAAAAGTACAAAAAATGTGTCCTACATCTTATAAAATTTAAAATTAAGTATTATTTACAAATTCCATCATATATTTCTATACTTACTTAATCGTACTACTGGTTTAGCATGGCCTGGTAGATAGGACATTCGATTCATAATCTTCGTGATGCGGATAGAAACCCTTCACCGAACATGTTTGCCGTTTTAGGCTTGAGAGCGTTATAATGTGAAGGCCAATCTCATTATTCGTTTTTAAAATAGCCCAACATTTGTCGGTAGGTGTTGCCGTCCGGTTCCCTACCATTTGATGATGGACGGCAGCAGATAGCCCTAGTCGCCTTGCCATAAACAAAACAAATAAACAGCCGTACTGAACAAATGTAACTTATATTTCTATAAATATATATAGTATTCAAATATAAGTATGTGCATGCTTAAACTAACTTTCGTCAAGATATTGATTATAATATCAATAAAATGACTGTTCTAGGTAACTAAGCTGGTAATCCGGCTAAGAGCAATACGATCTGTAATGCATACTACCCTAAAGTACACATATACAAAGTATACCAGATGTACTTCTGCAGGGTTCACGAAAATGTTCTGTTTCAAGAGAAAATAAAACAAAAATTAAAAGTAACAAATATTTCTATTTCTTGCTTTTGAAGTTCATATGTTATGTTGTAGCCAAAAGTGTGCATAATTCTTCTCGTGACTCATGGCATGCGCACATT
>NW_013670741.1:0-4092 GCF_000517525.1 Limulus polyphemus | reverse complement strand
CCCAATGGAAGCTTTCATTCTCCTTTAACTTCATCAGCTATTATCTGAAACTGACAGTTTCTTGTGATTTACTATTTTGGGGTATTTTACCTCGTTTTCTTTGTAGTATCATTGGAAACATTTATTTGGATATTTTTGTTTGTTTTCCGTTAATTCATCACTTTTTTACTATCAATTTTGAATAATGCAAATGTTCAATTACTTTTCAGATTGGTATTGTATTACCGACTTTTTTTCATGCCGTTTACTATTGAGTAGTTTTCTGTATGTGCCTGTTACAACATTCAGTGTAAAGAACCGAGTAGAAAATAGGGTCAAATCACTTATCTTCTACTTAAGATGCATAGTAACACCTTGCGGTTAATAATGAAACTTACTGTAATTCTCATGATGTATTTTTGTAAATCATGACCCTCCAGTTAGTCTTAGAACCACAATTTCTTGCATGAATAGCTTGAAAAATGTGTATAAACAACCAATGCGAATCTGGATCCCATCTTTAACTATACAATTAAGAATTGAAGTTATATTTATCATGTGTTATCAGTGTTTATTTGATAGATAATAAAGTGAAAGTTAAGGCATTATATGTTTCGTACTGACGAGTTCTGGTATTAAACGAAAGGCCTCCTGAGCAGCGACATGTGACAGAGAAAGAAAAATAGATATTAAAAATATTATTGTTACACGCCTCTAATATAGAAATCGCAATGCCCAATTTAGGAACAATGTGGGAAAAAATAGTAATAACGTTTTGTGTGATTTTATCGCTAAAAATTAAATTTGTGCTTAACAAGAAATGAGGGGTGAGACATAAATATGTAAGTAGACTTCTAAAGACAAGTACTTACTTCATGTTTCATGCATGGTCTTATAACCATGCTGTAACTGTGAAAACTTATAACTCTAAAAACCAGGTTTCGATACTAATGATAGGTACAACAAAGATACTCCAATGTGGAGATTTGCCCTAAAGAACTAACAAACTGCCTTTATCATTATTTCAAGAAAATAACCCATCAAATTTTCTTTATCGAACATACCACAGTCCACGACGAAGATTTTCCTTAAACTGAACCTTTTTTTATATAGAGAGTGTGTATAGAGAGCAAAACCACATCGAGCTATCTGTTGGGTCCAACGAGGAGAATCGAACCCGTGATTTCAGGATTGTAAATCCGAAGACTTACCGCTCTACCACCAGTGGACATTGCGTAGCGAGAGACAACCTTCTGTATAAGGTGTGTAGCGAGAGACAAACTTTTGTATAAACTGAGTAGCGAGAGACAAATTTTGCATAGACTGTGTAGCGAGAGACAAACTTTTGTATAAACTATGTAACAAGAGACAAATTTTGTATAAACTGTGTTGCGAGAAACAAACTTTTGTATAAACTATGTAACAAGAGACAAATTTTGTATAAACTGTGTTGCGAGAGACAAACTTTTGTATAAACTGTGTAGCGAGAGACAAACTTTTGTTTAAACTGTGTAGCGAGAGACAGCCTTCTGTTTAAACTGTGTAGCAAGAGACAAATTTTGTATAAACTGTGTAGCGAGAGACAAACTTTTGTTTAAACTGTGTAGCGAGAGACAACCTTCTGTTTAAACTGTGTAGCGAGACACAACCTTCTGTTTAAACTGTGTAGCGAGACACAACCTTCTGTTTAAACTGTGTAGCGAGACACAATCTTCTGTTTAAACTGTGTAACGAAAGGTCTTCAATCATTGTGAACAACAACTAACTTAAACAACAAGTTAATTTTCGACAGATTATGAATAATGTTTTTATAAAATACAACAACCATAAGAACGAATTTGATTACTTGATGTTCTCACTTTAGGGTTGTTCCAGAGAAATTGTATCATTAAGATAAGTGTCATTACCAAACTACGAGCATAATAAACTTGACACAACAATGAAAAATAATTCATTAGACGCTCTTCAAAATAAATAATTTTTTTACCACACGTCTTTGTTAAGTTAAGTACTCATACCAAGTGCAGATGTTTAAAGTGTTGCGATACATAACTTGTACTTGGACTGGAGTATGAAATCAAGTAAGTCCTCCTGCTGATTTCGTAATATCTTATAATGATGTACTGACACTTGCTTCTAATGATTCGGATGGAGTGGCACTTATATGGTTGTCTAGCTGTTAGATACTTTTAAATTTTTGAAAGAAATCATTCTTGTTTGAAAAACGGATCAGATCGAAATGATAACTGGAACATTGAGGTCTCGTATTCAGAAATGAAAAGACAAATGTTGTTAACACTATTTAGTTAATTATGACAAATTGATGGGAATGACTTCGTTGTACAATTCTGGTGTTATTTAATGGGAAGGATTTGGGAGTACAACTCTGGAGTTATTTGATGGGAATGAAGTGGTAATAAACTCTGGAATCATTTGATGATAATGACGTGGTAATAAACTCTGGAATAATTTGATGGTAATAACGTGGTAATAAACTCTGGAATCATTTGATGGTAATGACGTGGTAAGGATTGTACTCCCAAGAGCTTCTCATCAAATAACACCAAACTTGTACTACCAAGTTATTACCATCAAATGATTCCAGAGTTTATTACCACGTTATTACCATCAAATGATTCCAGAGTTTATTACCACGTTATTACCATCAAATGATTCCAGAGTTTATGGTGTTATTTGATGTGAAAGACTTGGAAGCAATTCTGGGGTTATTTGATGGGAATGACTTAGTAGTACAATCCTGGTGGTACTTGATGGGTAGGCCTTGGGAGTACAATTCTGGCATTATTTGATGGGAAGGACTTGGTAGTACAATCCTGGTGTTATTTGATGGGAAGGACATGGGGGGTAAAATCTTGATGTGAAAGACTTGGAAGCAATTCTGGGATTATTTGATGGGAATGACTTGGTAGTACAATCCTGGTGGTATTTGATGTGAAAGACTTGGAAGTAAAATCCTGAAGTTATTTGATAGGAATGACATGATAATAAACTCTAGAGATATTTGATGGGAAGGACTTGGGAGTACAATTTTGGTGTTGTTTGATGGGAAAGACTTGGAAATATAACCCTGGTGTTATTTGATGGGAAGGACTTGGGAGTACAACCCTTGTGTTATTTGATGTTAAGTACTTAGGAGTACAATCCTAGTGTTATTTGATGTGAAAGAATTCGAAGTATAACCCTGCTTTTATTTGATGGGAAGGACTTGGGAGTACAATTCTGGCGTTATTTCATGGGGAGGAATCGGAAGTATGATTATGGTGTTATTTGTTGGAAATGACTTGGTAGTACAATTCTGGTGTTATTTTACGGGAGGAACTTGGTAGTACAATTCTGGTGTTATTTTACGGGAAGAACTTGGTAGTACAATCCTGGCGTTATTTGATGGGAAAGATTTGGTGGTAAAAGACAGGTTGCAGAATACTGCAAAGGATATAATTCCATAAAATAAATGGAGCGTTAGAGGTCTCCTTTCTGTTCAGTTGTATCTGAAACATGGGAAACTAGTCACGAATATGAAGCTGCTAACTAATGGGTAAAGCTATAGGTACTTATACTCACAATGGTTTAGGTTTTGTCTACGATTCACCGTCCTCTGGTGGTTGTGGTATGGCATTAACCTTGAAAACAAAAAACGAAAAAATATTTAATCCTCCTGCATAGAACGATCAAATTCCACATAATCACCCTTAAAAACTTATCTTTTGAGATTAGATGCAAGTTAGATAAATTTTAAACACAAGTCAGGCAAACTAGGACTAGCCTAGCTACTTGATGTTTGTCATTCCGGGCCTAATTTCAATACTCACACTGGATCTATTTATCTCATCAACACAACAAAATAAAAGCACTTAGGCAATACTCACACTGCATCTATTTATCTCATCAACACAACAAAATAAAGCACTACGCAATACTCACAATGGATCTATTTATCTCGTCAACACAACAAAATAAAGACACTTGGCAATACTCACACTGCATCTATTTATCTCATCAACACAACAAAATAAAACACTTAGGCAATACTCACACTGCATCTATTTATCTCATCAACACAACAAATAAAGACACTTGGCAATACTCACACTG